>NW_026945687.1:287666-292666 GCF_034702125.1 Engraulis encrasicolus
ATTTAAGTTTTGAAAAATCAATATGTCCTGCAGATTGGAAAATCGCTAAGATTATTCCTTTGCCCAAGAACAACAGAGACACATTCTCTGGGAAGAACAGCAGACCAATAATTATTCTACCTTTGTTGAGTAAAATTATGGAAAGAATAGCATATGAGCAAATACAACATTACTTTTGTACAAATGACCTGATTACACCTCACCAGCATGCATACAGAAAGGGCCACTCTACAGCAACTGCACTTACTGATATGACTGATGAATGGTTGAGAAAAATGGATTCAGGCAAGATTATTGGTTCTGTGTTGTTAGATTTCAGCGCAGCCTTTGATATACTTGACCATATGTTACTGGTGAATAAATTACATTGCTATGGTTTTGACAGACGCTCTGTTGCCTGGATAAGCAGCTACCTTACCAATAGGAAATACTGTGTGTACTTTAATGGCAGCTTCTCAGTTATGAGAGAGATGAACTGTGGAGTTCCACAAGGAAGCTGCTTAGGGCCATTATTGTTTTCAATATTTACTAATGATTTACCTTTAATGTTGAAACAGACATCCATTGGTATGTATGCGGATGACTCTACTCTTTATGTAGCAGCCTCAACAGCAAACGAATTAGAAAATATCTTAAATGATGACCTTTTACGGGTCAAGAAATGGGTTGACTCAAATAAATTAGTCCTTAATATTGAAAAAACCAAATGTATAGTATTGTGTTCTAAATGGGGAGGTAGATTAGACCCGAAATTGAATGTAAAAATAGATGACAAAGAAATAGAACAAGTTACAGAAGTAAAGCTACTGGGTGTCTTGATTGATAGCAGGATGACCTGGACGAGCCATATTAATGAAATGGTAAAGAAGATGGGTAGAGGTATGGCTGCAATTAAATACTGTCGTAAATACTTGCCAGGCTACCTGGTTAAACAATTAATGCAGGCTATAGTTCTGTCCCAGATGGACTACTGTTCTGTTGTATGGTCTAATACATCCGAAAACAATCTCAACAAATTACAAGTTGTTCTGAACAAAGCTGCACGTATTGTGCTCAATTGTTCCTATAGAACAAGGGTATCTGAAATGTTAAACACATTGAACTGGTTATCAGTTAAAGACAGGTTATACTACACTCTTCTCTGCTTTGTACGGAGTGTGATTATGAAAAAGTGTCCAGCTACTTTATTTAATTTCTTTGTGTTTTCCAGTAGTACACACACATATTCCACTAGACACTCAGTCGAGGAAAGATTTTTGTTACCTGCGTACAAAACTGGAGCTGGACAAAGAACACTGCACTATAGAGGAATGCTGGCATGGAACTCCTTGCCCAATTTCTTGATTAAGGAAAACATTGACAAAAGCTTCAAAACTAAATTAAAACTGTTTTTGTTTATACAAAATACTTGACTTGTTTTTTGGTTTCTTATTGGATGTACTTTACTTTATTAACTTGCTCTGATGTAGGCCTACTTTCTCCGTTGGTGTTTTATTTCACTCTCTATTTATTTATAGGGTGAAAGCAGTATTAATATTAATATGACCAACGTAACGTATGAGTGATAGGTTCTCATTTCCTCTTTTGAGTTTGTTTTGTTTTGTGTGTCTTGTGTTTTTGTCTTCTGTTGGGGTTTGTATTATTTGTAAAAAGAAAAGAGAAAAATGTAAAATAATGTATGAATTTGTTTTGACCACAGGAAGAACAGTGCTTCTAATAGAAGATAACTGATGTGTTGTCAATAAAGCAATCAACCAGCCTCCTCTATACCCCTCCACCTCTACTATACCCCTCCACCTCTACTATACCCCTCCACCTCTACCCCTATACCCCTCCACCTCTACTATACCCCTCCACCTCTACCCCTATACCCCTCCACCTCTACTATACCCCTCCACCTCTGCCCCCTATACCCCTTCACCTCTGCCCCCTTCACATCCCCAGTGCTCAATACTGTAGCCAGCCAAACCTGCTGCCTCAGCTTAACCCGCTAAGACACAGTGTGCTATACATTTGCTGTTACCAGACTGGCAATTACCGAGTCTTAGGCCCTGTGTAATGTCATAGTAGTGTAGTACTATGGTAGTTAACTGTTCAATGACTATTACAGCGTTCCAATGGTGGAACGGCGTGCATTATGGGGTTACACCCAGGGCTTATAGTCAGTTCCTGATCTAACAGTGAGTTCCTGGTCTAACAGTAAGTTCCTGTATAACACTAAGTTCCTGGTTCCTTGGTTCCTGGACTGGTGTCCTCAGTATAAAGAGGCTTATGACTGTACCTATCCTGGGGACTCCCACACTGCCTAGTTAGTTCGGCACAATCGCTCTGATCTGAAAGACAGTATGGAAGCTATGATGAAAAACGGACCAGATCATGGTCCCTGTCTCTGTTCAATCAGAGAGCAGGGCAGGGTGTCATAATGTCATAAAGTATTCTGCCCCCCTACGGAATTTACAATAGGCAGGTTACCAGACCTACTGTAATCTCACTTGTGATAAGGTCTGGTGGTAGCCAGGCAACCCTCTACAGTGGTTCTCAAACTTTTTTCCTTGAGCACCCCCTTGTACATTTCAATGTGGTTTGCGCACCCCCTAATCGAATGTTTTGGTGTACTTATGGGCACTCAAATATGGCTTCACTGCACAAGTCATTGTACATTATGCAGAGTCATTTAGGGAATCCTCATTTTCCAATAGACCTCAATATTCCTAAAGCATACAATTCACCATACAATTAAAAACTAAATAAAAAAATTTCTTTAAATCTGTATAGAAACACATATCCGCCATTGCTCAATTCAGCTCGCGCACCCCCTTGTGGCAGGCCACGCACCCCCAGGGGTGCACGCACCCCAGTTTGGGAAACCCTGCCCCTACTGGAGTAGGATCCCCCCCATGGTCACCCCGCTGTCACCCTACTGTCACCGTGACGACCCCATTGCCCCTCCTACTGTCACCCTACTGTCACCATGACCCCCCCATAGCCCCTCCTGCTGTCACCATGACGACCCCATAGCCCCTCCTACTGTCACCATAGTCACCCTGCTGTCACCCTACTGTCACCATGACGACCCCATAGCCCCTCCTGCTGTCACCATGACGACCCCATAGCCCCTCCTACTGTCACCATGGCGACCCCATAGCCCCTCCTGCTGTCACCATGACCCCCCCCATAGCCCCTCCTACTGTCACCATGACGACCCCATAGCCCCTCTCCGGAGTTTAGTGGCAATTCCACCATCCCTTGAAAGTTTTGGCCTATGCGAATGCTGTTGTGTAATCTGCGTGCACACACACACACACACACACACACACACACACACTCACACACACACACACTCACACGCACACACACACACGCACACACACACACACACTCTCTGCCCTCCTATGCCCCCTGTGGAGTAGTAGGATACCCCCCTCTGTCTCCCCTCTGCCACCCCTCTGTCACCCCCCTGTGCCCCCGCTGTCTCCTTATGCCACAGATAAGTAAGTGCCATTACGCTGTAGCTGCAACTGTGCCATGCCACGCCTGGCGTTATTATGTCATAGCGACCACATGCAACGTGCCAGGCTGTGCCAAAGATGTGTCAAACTGGCCTGTGCCATGCCACGCCTGGCGTTATTATAGTCATAGCGAATCAAAGATGTGTTAAATTGTGCCATGCGGTGTTAAACTGTGGCATGTCACGTCCTACCTGGCGTTATCATTATCTAATGGTGAATCCACATGTTGTTCAGGCCTGTGTCATGCTGTGTCATGTTGGCCTGTGTCGTGTTGGCCTGTGTCGTGTTGGCCTGTGTCGTGTTGGCCTGTGTTGTTCAGGGCTGTGTCGTGTTGGCCTGTGTCGTGTTGGCCTGTGTTGTTCAGGCCTGTGTCGTGTTGGCCTGTGTTGTTCAGGCCTGTGTTGTGTTGTTCAGGCCTGTGTTGTGTTGTTCAGGCCTGTGTTGTGTTGTTCAGGCCTGTGTCGTGTTGGCCTGTGTCGTGTTGGCCTGTGTCGTGTTGGCCTGTGTTGTTCAGCCCTGTGTCGTGTTGGCCTGTGTCGTGTTGGCCTGTGTTGTTCAGGGCTGTGTCGTGTTGGCCTGTGTTGTTCAGGGCTGTGTCATGCTGTGTCATGTTGGCCTGTGTCGTGTTGGCCTGTGTTGTTCAGGCCTGTGTCATGTTGGCCTGTGTTGTTCAGGCCTGTGTTGTTCAGGGCTGTGTCATGCTGTGTCATGTTGGCCTGTGTCGTGTTGGACTGTGTCGTGTTGGCCTGTGTCGTGTTGGCCTGTGTTGTTCAGGACTGTGTCATGCTGTGTCGTGTTGGCCTGTGTCGTGTTGGCCTGTGTTGTTCAGGCCTGTGTCGTGGTGGCCTGTGTTGTTCAGGCCTGTGTCATGTTGGCCTGTGTTGTTCAGGCCTGTGTTGTTCAGGCCTGTGTTGTTCAGGACTGTGTTGTTCAGGCCTGTGTTGTTCAGGACTGTGTCGTGTTGGCCTGTGTCGTGTTGGCCTGTGTTGTTCAGGGCTGTGTCGTGTTGGCCTGTGTTGTTCAGGCCTGTGTTGTTCAGGCCTGTGTCGTGTTGGCCTGTGTTGTTCAGGGCTGTGTCGTGTTGGCCTGTGTTTTCAGGCCTGTGTCATGTTGGCCTGTGTTGTTCAGGACTGTGTCATGTTGGCCTGTGTTGTTCAGGCCTGTGTCGTGTTGGCCTGTGTCGTGTTGGCCTGTGTTGTTCAGGACTGTGTCATGCTGTGTCGTGTTGGCCTGTGTCGTGTTGGCCTGTGTTGTTCAGGACTGTGTTATAACGTTTGTATTGAGACACTGTGCCATGCTGCACTGTGCTATGCCATCCCTGGCCTTCCAATGGCATAGGGAGACACCATCACACCACGCTTGGCTGTTGCGTTGCGTTGCGCTGCACTGCGTTGCGTTGCGTTGCGTTGCGTTGCGTTGCGTTGCGTTGCGTTTGTTGCGTTGTGCTGTGCTGCGCTGCGCTGTGGGTTGCGTTGCTTTGCGTTGCGTTGC
>NW_026945687.1:309531-312031 GCF_034702125.1 Engraulis encrasicolus
GCCAACACGACACAGGCCAACACAACACAGGCCAACACGACACAGGCCAACACGACACAGGCCAACACAACACAGCCTGAACAACACAGGCCAACACAACACAGGCCAACACGACACAGGCCAACACGACACAGGCCAACACGACACAGGCCAACATGACACAGGCCAACACGACACAGGCCTGAACAACACAGGCCAACACGACACAGCCCTGAACAACACAGGCCAACATGACACAGGCCAACACGACACAGGCCAACATGACACAGGCCAACACGACACAGGCCTGAACAACACAGGCCAACACGACACAGGCCAACACGACACAGGCCAACACGACACAGGCCAACACAACACACAGGCCTGAACAACACAGGCCAACACAACACAGGCCAACACGACACAGGCCAACACGACACAGCCCTGAACAACACAACACAGGCCTGAACAACACAACACAGGCCTGAACAACACAGGCCAACACGACACAGGCCAACACGACACAGGCCTGAACAACACAGGCCAACACGACACAGGCCTGAACAACACAGGCCAACATGACACAGGCCAACACGACACAGGCCAACACGACACAGGCCTGAACAACACAGGCCAACACGACACAGGCCAACACGACACAGGCCAACACGACACAGGCCTGAACAACACAACACAGGCCTGAACAACACAACACAGGCCTGAACAACACAGGCCAACACGACACAGGCCAACACGACACAGGCCTGAACAACACAACACAGGCCTGAACAACACAGGCCAACACGACACAGGCCAACACGACACAGGCCTGAACAACACAGGCCTGAACAACACAGGCCAACACGACACAGCCCTGAACAACACAGGCCAACACGACACAGGCCAACATGACACAGGCCAACACGACACAGGCCTGAACAACACAGGCCAACACGACACAGCCCTGAACAACACAGGCCTGAACAACACAGGCCAACACGACACAGGCCAACACGACACAGGCCAACATGACACAGGCCAACACGACACAGGCCAACACGACACAGGCCAACACGACACAGGCCAACACGACACAGCCTGAACAACACAGGCCAACACGACACAGGCCAACACGACACAGGCCTGAACAACACAGGCCAACACGACACAGGCCAACATGACACAGGCCTTAACAACACAGGCCTGAACAACACAGGCCCTGAACAACACAGCCCTGAACAACACAGGCCTGAACAACACAGGCCAACACGACACAGGCCAACACGACACAGTCCTCAACGACACAGGCCAACACAACACAGGCCAACACGACACAGCTCTGAACAACACAGGCCAACACGACACAGGCCAACACGACACAGGCCTGAACAACACAGGCCAACACGACACAGGCCAACATGACACAGGCCAACATGACACAGCATGACACAGCCCTGAACAACACAGGCCTGAACAACACAGGCCAACATGACACAGGCCTGAACAACATGTGGATTCACCATTAGATAATAATAACGCCAGGTAGGACGTGACATGGCACAGTTCAACACAGCTTGGCACAGTTTAACACCGCTTGGCACAGTTCAACACCGCTTGGCACAGTTTAACACCGCTTTAGAGACCGACCGATATGGGTTTTTCTATGGCTGATGCCGATGCCGATATTTAGAGGTCAGAGTCAGCCGATGGCCGATGTGACCAGCCGATTTTTTGGGCCGATTTTTGGGGCCGATATGCCATCATATTATCCTTAATTGGCATGCTAAAAATATACCGGTATATAAACAATATTCTTTTTCATTTATTTATCCATAACATATGTATTTTATTAATTAAAAGTAACATATGTTCTATTTACACCCTTAATATTCATATAGATAGGCCTAGTAGAAATATTATGTAGGTCAGGGCTGTCCAAACTTTTTTAGTGAAGAAAATACAGGAAAATAAACAAGGGGCCGGGCCGCACATTAGCTGTGAGATGACCGGTTCAATGTAACAAATACACAAGGGAGGCAAAAGCTGTCTGATGGCCCATAATTTATTTCCAATATTTTCAAGAGGCAATGTAAGAAAAGGTAACACAAATTGCATAAATATTATTGTGTCAGTGTAATACACTTGTATGAATTATCCACATGTACATGGTTAATAATTAAGCTTATTAACTGTTATTTATTATTATCTTGTTATTTTATTGTTGCCTACAATCAATCAGTGCATGTTTATAAGCTGTTTAATTTGTATTTAATTCTTATTATAGCCAGCACTACTTCCCCTGCACTTCATGGGTCAATGTGAAACTCGTGCTGATCCAATCAGATCAAGTGCCTCTATCTCACATGCACGCAGGCAGCGATGTAAATAAAGGCAGCTCTCCTCTCTGTGCCTCCCTCAGTTTAAATGAGCAAGTTCTGTCGTAACCTAGCATGCTTAGCTAACTTGCTACAGCCACAGCAGAGGCAATTTTACAGGATGGATTCACAAAGCTATCAAAAAA
>NW_026945687.1:317031-384531 GCF_034702125.1 Engraulis encrasicolus
GGCACACTTTCACACACACACACCCAGCCCTGCACGCGTGCCTGTGTGTGTGTGTGTGTGTGTGTGTGTGTGTGTGTGTGTGTGTGTGTGTGTGTGTGTGTGTGCGTGTGTGTGTGTTTGTAGGGCACCAGGCTAATAGGTGACCGGCACAGAGCTGCCTGCCTAGAATCCAATGGCACACTTTCACACACACACACACGCCTGCACGCATGCCTGTGTGTGTGTGTGTGTGTGTGTGTGTGTGTGTGTGTGTGTGTGTGTGTGTGTGTGTGTGTGTGTGTGTGTGTGTGTGTGTTTGGGCTGTGTATGTCCCCGGTCACCTTCAGTGTTGATCTGTAATTGATGTACGGCATGTACAGAGGCAGACTATGTGTGTGTGTGTAGATGCATTGTGTTTATGTCCAGAATTGTGTGTGTGTGGCCTTGTCTTACGTCAGTGCACGTAAACTACTGGAAAGGGGCGGGGCGCAACATCACACCGAAGCTGCCGCTGCTGGGATGAAAAGTGCAGCATTGGCAAAGCGCAGCATGCAGTAGCCTACACACACACACACACACACACACACACACACACACACACACACACACACACACACACACACACACACACACACACACACACACACACACTGTAGGCTAGCTGATGCAGACGCCTCAGTGCTCGGTAATTATATCCAGATGTTCCCGTTGGTTGACGTACAAACCCCGGCGATGCACGACAAGCTATAACCCTGACGGCAAAAGAAAAACACCCAACCCCAAATCCACTACTGCGATGCACGAGACAACACAAGCTATTGAAAGCGATCCGACAAGGAGGAAGTAAGCGGGGAGGCATTCAGACAGGCGGACCCCGGCAAGACAGTCGTCACCCACCCAGTCTCCGTTCTGTTCTCTTCCGTTCTGTTCGGTTCTGTTCTGTTCGGTTCAGCTCTCTGCTTGTCCGCTGCTTCTTGACAAGCAGCAGGGCTCGCTCTCACTCTTCCGTGGACTCACGTCACGTCACACACACTCAAACGCACGCGCACAGTCAGCATCCTCGCCTCGCCCGCAGCCATTGAAGGTTATTTCCCGCCGTATTGGTTGGTTGTAGTACTAGGCTACTACAGAATCCGCTTGTTTATTTATTTATTTTCATGCCGTCAACGTCATATGAGGCGCAATCTGCGATGTAAACGGATCATTCAATGCGTTTTGGGTCCCTCTCTCGCCCCTCCACCCACCACTGTTAAATCAACCCCTCTGGAAAATCCCATTCACACACACACACACACACACACACACACACACACACACACACACACACACACACACACACACACACACACACACACACACACACACACACACACACACACACACACACACCAATCATTCTGCTACGTTTCTGTTTTTCCATTTCTATAATGTAGCAGTGGGGAGGTGGGGGGTACACGGCTACTAGGTGAAGCACAGATGCCACATAAATCAAGTAGCAGTGATGCAGAGCGAGGTGTGTGTGTGTGTGGGGGGGGGTGGTTGTCAGTCACCAGATTGCTGTTATTTATTTGTGGTCTGGTCTCGGCTCATCAATGACTGACACTAATGCACTGATGTCCAAGTTCGTCCGGCATTAAAGCTGGTACACATCACATCACATCACATCACATCCCACCAGCATGAAAAAGCCAACCATTTGGAACACGGCCATGGCGAGAAAACAACACGCTTGCACAAAATAAAACACACCCAACCGGTGCCGAATGGAATAGAGAGAGGTCTTCCCCATGTGTGTTTGTATGCTTGTGTTTGTTTGTGTTTGTTTGTTTTAGGTGCTCTGTTTGTGTTTTTTGATATTTCTCTGCGACTTACCACAACGCCTGAGAGTCTGACGGCGTTAGAGGCGGTGTGTCGGATCTCGGCTGCGCTGCCGGGCTTTAAAAGGTTCCTGGTGAACCTCCGCGTGGACTCCGCTGCGGCCATCTCTTCTCTTCTTCATCAGAAACCCTCTCCTCCTTTTCATCAGAAACACCCTCCTTCTCTCCTCTCCTCTCCTCTCCTCTCCTCTCCTCCTTTTGGGGATAATCCTCCTTCGTCTCCTGCTTCTCCTGGTGTGGTGTAAGCCTAATGACCGTGTGCAATCCTCTTCATGAGAAACCCTCTCCTCTCCTCTCCTCTCCTCTCCTCCTTTAGGAACAATTCCCTTCCCTTCGCCTGCGAGTCCTGTTTCTCCCCGAAAGGCTCCTAGCAAATTGTCGGGGAAATAACCCACGACCAGAAAGTGGCGTGGTAGTAGTGTAGCCTAATGAGCGTTGCTGTAGTTCTATTCTCGTTGGAGCGACGCTGCCTGCAAGTCTGTCCTCCTATCTATCCGTATCCGCCTCGCGTTCCTTTCACTGGTGTTGGAGTGCGCCGCGCGGTAGTCGTAGAGAAGCGAAGCCCCGCTCCCGCATGTGTTGTTCCCCCTCCACGAGAAGAGATGAGACGCTAGCCAGCCCTGCAGCGCGACAACCAGAGGAAACGGAACTGCCGCCCGACCGCTCGCTCGCTCTCGCTCCCCTCCGACACAGTATACACACACCACTCGTAGGCTGTTCAGCCGAACCGGGCTGCCGCCGACCTCACGCCCCCAAGTCTCCCAGAGAAGCCGAGACGCAGCTTAAGGCATACACGGTTATGGAAAGCGCTCTGGAGAGAGTTGGCGAACAAGAATGCAGACAAAAGGAAACTTTTCCCATTGCAGTGGAGTGGTTGATGTCTCAATACGAAAATAAACCATAACAAAACGTTTACTTTGATGAATACCGTTGTAAATAAACTCATAACTGATGTCTGGGTAGGCCTAAATGCGATGCTTTTACATCGCGTCAAGACTGATATTTATTTGTCTTGTTGGAATTTGAAGACTGCTTCGTTATCCTAAAAGTTGTCTACTTGCGTCTCCTGGTGGCCTACTAGAGTATTGCTACTACGCGGACAGCTATGGACCACCAATAGGCATCAAGCTAATAGCCAACCGCAGAGTCCAGTAATTTATAGTGCGGTGTCACTTTTACATTATATATATATAATTATATAATTATATATATATATATATATATATATATATATATATATATATATATATATATATATATATATATATATATGGGTAGATGACGTGACGTGTACATTTTGCTGTCGCAGGCTCTTAAAATTAAGTAAATTCATGCTTTCAAAATTGTCAATGCTTTAAATGATTAAACTAATGTCGTTGTTGTGAAAAAGTAATGTGTAATAAATCCAGAGCTTAAATAAGTATACTTAATTTTGAGTTAAATGTCACATTTGTCCTATGGTGTGACTGAGGCAAGCCTGGTTCTCCATATTAAAACATTTTTAAATAAATAATAAAATCTCAGTCATTTGTCTAAACAACCCTGGCATGTTTTTCAAGGTGTCTATTTTAGCAAGTGGCAATGCTTAATTTTTTTTCCTGTTTTTCTGAGACCGTATGGACTTATGAAACTTTGTCGCAGAAAATAATGTCCTGTGGTGTGACATCATTTTTTTGGTTAATTCTGTGGATAATTATCTATTGTTGAAGCTCCAGCGGTACATAAATTGTGACTTTAGACCCTTAAGAAGCCAATGGCAAGGGTGGATTTTAGATTTTTCTCTCAGAGTTCTTCAGTCAATCAATTATGTTTTGCTACCACAAGATGTATTAGTTTTGTAGTCCTTTGGTGTGACAGCCATAAAAGATATTTTGACAATAGTGTATATTTTTCATATTTTTTTCTTATGTAGATGTATGAAAATGCATCTTACTAAAGATGAAATTGTATTTCAGTTGGCAACGACATGGCTTTAAATTAACTCAAAAGCTCAAAAGTCCTATGGTGTGATGGTAAAAGTCCTATGGTGTGATGGTAAAAGTCCTATGGTGTGACACTTTGGAGTATCACACCAAAGGACAAAGAGGTCACACCAATGGACTAGATATTTGAGAAATAGCTTTTAAAACAACTGGTAGTACATTTTTGTTTTGTTTTGTTGTTTGACTAGAAAAATATTGTGTATTCAAATTACTTATTCCTTTATTGGCCTTTGGAATTTATACTTTGATGCATTGTTGATGAATATTTGCTGTTGATTTTAGATACTGTCAAATGATATAAAATGTCATTAATGGTGCTTTGAAACCATAAAATATAACGGTAACAGTGAAGGAAAGATCAGTGAGAGAGTATATAGAGGAGTATAGATGAATAAAGTATGCTGTGGAGAGCTCAATATACAGCATAAATGTGCTGTCCAGCTTGAGATACCAAACAGGCACTGGCCACTACACACTACAGGTTCAATGGTGTGACAGTCATAGCATACCTACAAAAGTGTGATGGTCATGCCAAGGTCACACTTCAGTATGAGTCTTATGAGCTCTGCAGGTTACATTTAATGACCGCACGGCTGTCATTAAGAGTTACGGTAGGCTGATAATCGACGATTCAAAGACTTATAAGTGTAAAGTGTAGGTCCATATTGACTACAACATTATATTATGATCAAAAGACAAAATAATCATGTTGATATATTTGTTTCTGGCTCAGTTTTGCATTTGTGTCCTTTAGCGTGACATGAATGTCCTACGGTGTGACATGTTTTAAACGCTCAAATATTTGTTTGAGCTAAACAATATGTTTGATAAACACTGAATATTGCATTAGGGAAGAACAAATTATCGTCCCTGAAAAGTTAGTATAAATTCGGACAATTTTGAACATTTAAAAGAAAGATATCCCTGTTTTTCCTGGAAGGTTTCTAATAATCTCATATCTAATGGGAAAAAAAAATACTTAAATGGTAATTTCTCATTAAATTAAGACTTTAAAAAATTGCAATAAATATGAAGAGTTTCACAATGTTCATAAAACTCCATCAAGCCATTTCTACATTACTTAATATATGTATTTCTTAACGTCACACCAAAGGACATATTTTCAGCAAATTGCTTTATCAACGTAAATAAATAATCAATGAATAGACCAACATTGTGACCACTTGGATTTTTTGAAAGATTAATTGCTGCACTAAGTAGACATATACTTTTTTCCCTCATAAACAATGTTTTGTGAAAAAAAATGTTTTTTGCTGCCTATCCGTCATCTACCCATATATATATAAAATTTAACCTTTATTTAACCAGGAAAATAAACCCATTGAGAATAAAAATCTCGGTAGCACTTTCTATGAAGCCCATATCTATAGCGCATTATGAGCTCAATGTAGTGTCTACAGTCTTATTTATCTTATCTCTGTTACATGTTGAATGTTACATGTTGAATGTTAAATGTTAAATGTTAATTTATACTGTATTTATTATTGTCCATTGTTACCAGTCCATCACTGTTACCTGTCCTGTCTTGCACTTAATGTCAGTCTGAAAAATGTCTGTTTGTATATGTCTTGTCCTAGCATGGTATAGAGAGAAAACGTCATTTAATTTTTTCCTTGTATGTCTGTGCATATGCTGAAAGTGACAATAAAGCTGACTTGACTGACTTGACTTGATATTATAACAAATTATAACGCACATTATAATTACTTACAACGCATTACGACTACACCCGTGATGTGTCATGATGTTTTATGTTAACAGTAATGAATAACCATGAATCTAGCTTATAATGCTTTATAAATCAAAGGGTCTTAGAAGTGCTCATGACTGGATACAAACTACAGGCTGCCTGATGGGGCTTATAGTACATTATGATGCATTATAGATGTGCATTATACAGTGCATTATAGATGCATCCATATGACCTTCACTTTACTTAGAGCATACACTGATGACTTAGGATCTCACATGGAACATCATAGCATCTTATGAGCCCTTATGACAGTTTATCATCCAGGTCTGTGCATAGAAGGGTGTAGGTACTCATAATGCACTATAAGCCCCATCAGGCAGCTTGTAGTTTATAGCCAGTCATGACCACTCATGACACCCTTGGATTTATAAAGCATTATTTATAACTGTTAATATAAAGCATCATGAAGCATTATGAGTGTAGTCATAATACGTTGTAAATAATTATAATGCGCATTATAATTCGTTATAAATGCGCTTATAACGCGCTATAGGTATGGGCTTTAAGTAAAGTGTTAACAACTTCTCTTTTACAAAGGTGTCCTGGTCGGCACAAGTTACAAAATTAAAATACCAATTGAGTTAAAATAACAAATCAAATGACACAATTACAAATCAGTTAAACAGTTACAGACAAGTGAATCAGTCTCCAGTGATCTCATCTTGGAGTTAAAATCGCTCAATGGAATCAGATTTACACACAGCTGATGCTTTTTATCCAAAAGCGGATTACAGTTACAAAAGGGCAGTCATGGGTGAAAGGGCAGTCATGGGTAAGCGGTTAGGGCGTCAGACTTGCATCCCAGAGGTTGCCGGTTCGACTCCCGACCCGCCAGGTTGGTGGGGGGAGTAATTAACCAGTGCTCTCCCCTATCCTCCTCCATGACTGAGGTACCCTGAGCATGGTACCGTCCCACCGCACTGCTCCCCATGGGGCGCCATTGAGGGCTGCCCCCTTGCACGGGTGAGGCATAAATGCAATTTCGTTGTGTGCAGTGTGTAGTGTTCACTTGTGTGCTGTGGAGTGCTGTGTCACAATGACAATGGGAGTTGGAGTTTCCCAATGGGCTTTCACTTTTCACTTTCATGTGTTGTGGATGGTACCTGGCAGCTTTGAGTACGGGCCTATAGGCCATGTGTTGTGGATGGTATCACATAGGGTTACAGGAGCTACATTTATAGGGATGATGAGAGATATTTTATTCCTACTGTCTGATCGTACTCCGGTAAAGCTCTTGCACATGCGCCGTGCGTAAAGACCACACATCAGGTGGCATAGTTTCACTTATCCTTGAGCACACATCGGGTGGCAGCCTGCGGTGGGCACCTACATGACGTGACATAGCTCTCTAAATCTAAAACATTGGCGAACTCTAGTGGCCAAAATTGTCCTCATGTAAAAGATAAACAATTGTCACACGTGTAAAAGATAAACAATTGTCCTCATGTAAAAGATAAACAATTGTCCTCATGTAAAAGATAAACAAACAACTTCAGTGAGATGACACTTTAACACACACACACATACACCTCAATTCACAACATAGACTATTGATTGATAAGCATACACTATACAATAAAGCAGGTTCTCTTTTAAACTTTTTGGGCAATCACTCCTATTTTGCGTTGGAAGTAGGCCTATTACATACTAGTAGTATTCTGTGTAGGAATTATTTCATGGTGGTTTTCTGTGTAGTCTGTGGGCTCATAGAGTATACTGTGATCTTCATAGTTTCACTTATCCTTGAGCACATATTGGGTGGCAGCCTGCGTTGGGCTCCTACATGACGTGACATAGGTCTCTAAATCTAAAACATTGGCGAACTCTAGTGGCCAAAATTGTCCTTGTGTAAAAGATAAACAATTGTCCTCGTGTAAAAGATAAACAATTGTCCTCATGTAAAAGATAAAAAAAAACTCAAGTAAGATGACACTTCAACACACACATACACTTTAATTCACAACATAGCCTATTGATTGATTGATGAACATACATACATAAAATAAAGCAGGCATTCTTTTAAATGTTTTGGGCAATCACTCCTTTTTTGCTTTGGAAGTATTGCTTACTAGTAGTATTCTGTGTAGGAATTATTGCATAGTAGTTTTCTGTGCAGACCCTATTAGACTGTGGGCTCACATAGGTGCAAATGAAGAGTTCAGATGCAAAACCCCCTAACTCCATTTCTGAAGACCTGCACTTCTATATTTTTAGAGAACCCAGTTGTTGGTTTGGTTTACATTCATGTACTTGATAATATATATAAATAGTTATATTACATCAATAAAATGTAAAAATATGCAATTTTGATAGCTTTGTATTAAATAAAAATTAATTAAGATTATTTTCTGAAAAGGCACTTAGGGGGTTTTGCATCTGAACCCTTCAAATGCTATGATCTTCATAGTTTCACTTATCCTTGTATTCATTGTTGTGTTTCATTCAGACAAACTGTATATCAAAACCATCTCAATGATGGCTTGTTCAGGCGGATGCAAAATAAACACTTAAAACGTGAAGTAAATAGTAAAACAATCGCTTCTATCAAACACTGCTGCCGGAAACACACGCCAGGGTACACAGACCAGGCAGGCAATTCCACCTCTTCCTTGTACATCATAGTGCGCATGTGCAGTGTGCAAAGAGGCCCACATCAGGCAGGCGGTATGTTTGGGAATGGACCTAAATTAATATTTTTGTAGGAGGATAAAATAATGAATCCTAATAAAACCCCCATCGTTATCAACATATTTGCCATAATAGCCTACTACTCGATGATACTTTATTGATGCAATTTTATCAACTATTAGACCGTTATTATAACAGTTTGCAGTCTGTCACTGCTTTGCTGGTTGGCAAGTTATTGAAAATGAGGCATATTAGAACTATGGTGTTTCTGTTAGTTAATTAGGCCCTAAAGTGATGTTTTTGCTTGTGGACAAAATACCATAACCTAAAAAAAACCCTAAAAAAAACCCACCCTTGTGCACGCCGCCACTGACCTCAGCTCTCGTGCCAGAGTACGCACAACCCAAATCTCACCCATCCCGGACGAGACTGTGTGAAACTAGTGAGTCCCAAAAAGGGAAAACTGCAATAGAGTAGAGGGAAATGAAGGTGTCTATCGGCTTACATAAAAACAGTAATGCAAGACAACACCAAGTGGAAGAAGAAAAAAAGAAAAAGAGGAAGGCCCTAGAGAGCGGCGTCACGTCCAAAACAAAACCAAAAAGTGAACTTAACTTCCCCATTTTATGCGGAGGTGACTGCCCAGTTGCTTCAAGAACGCAGACCTACTCAAAGAAGAAGTTTGGAGAAATCATGTGAGTGTCGAATTAACTTGCTTGTCCTTGTTCCATTTCTTTTACTTTGCTATTTAACTGGTTTCTCGAAACCAAAGTTACTTACTACATTAGCTACTTTGTTGTTTTCAATTCATTTTCCCATTGGCAACTACCGAAGTAACAACTTCTCTTTTGGGAAATGCACCCCTGTCTTGTTATTTAGGATAAGAAACTGGTGAGCTTGCTCGAAAGGATTTGTGCCGCTGAAGGCGGTCACCGCCCAATATGGCGCTCTGACCGGGCCTACATTTTTGTTTCCTGCACTCGATAGCAGACTTCTAGATTTTTCTGAGTTGATGAACACAGAAAGTGAACAGTCACTGTGAAATAAGGGAAGAAAGACTTGTATTCACAGCTTATATTGTCTGATCACTTAAATGCTGCGTTCAGAATAAGAAAATATTCCTCCTTTCATAAGGATAGGCCTTCTTCTCCGTGTCACTGTCTGTACAGCAGCACTGATCTCTAGATTACATGGATAGACCATCGAGTGGTCGGTGTCATATGACACATCTGGGGTGCATTTCTTGAAACCAAAGTTGCTTACTACATTAGCTACTTTGTTGTTTGCAATGCATTTTCCCATTGGCAACTACCAAAGTTGCTAACAGGCTAACAGCTTATCTTTTGAGAAATGCACCCCTGGTAGGCTATGCGTTGCGTTATGGGCGTTGGTGCTTTTCAGCCCTGATTGTTGTTGATACTCTTGGTTATGAGTCTTAGCCGATAGGCTTTTCTTTTTATGCTCCATACCTATGGAATGAGTTGCAGAAGATATTGTGTTTGGACTCTCTGCCCTCATTGGAGACTTTTAAGAGGAAAATTAATACTGTATACACAGAGGAGTGTCATTGAAATTAATACTGTATACACAGAGGAGTGTCATTGTTTCTGACCATGTACCACCCTAGAACTGCATTTGCATGAATCTGACACTAGGGGGAGCAGGGTAAAATGAGCCACAGGGTAAAATGAGCCAGCCCCATTTCTAGAAAATGGGTAAATATGTTATCATAAAGTCACTACATTCTAAGGCAATGTAAATCCTTTTCTAGCACTTGTGAAAAAGAGAAGCACGTGCCAGATTTGGTAAGAGAGTATAATATACACATTAAATATCCTGTATTGGCATGCGCATTGATATGTCATAATATAGTCCTCATGTAATACTGTAATATTATTGGTTATCCATACTTACCGGGACCTCCTCCTTGTATACTACTTACCTGTTGCTATGATACTAGTTGAGTACAATTGAATACAGTTACCCGTACGTATAGTCACGTTGTTTTAATAAAGCTATCAGTTAGGCTACCAGATGAACCAGTGTGCTCGTCTGTTTCTTTAAACAAGAAAACAAGACAGAGAAATATTTGTGAAAATGTGTTTTTGCATTCCATGTATATCCAAAACAAGGATGATTTAGAGAAAACAAAAATAGAAAAAGTTTTGGTCACATCATGTCAGAAATGTGTCGTAATAAGCTGCTATATGAGTGACAGTTCAAGTCTTTTGTACTTTTATAAACATTTATTTTAATAATTTTGGCAGTGCGGTAAGTTTAGTAGTTTTGGGTAGGGTGCGCACATCCAAAAACACTTGTTGCAGGTGCCAGACAAAAAAATAAGATTGTTGAAAAAGGTAGGTCTGCACACTGCCGATAAGCTCCAAAAATAAACTTTATTATTTAAAATGCAACGTTTCGATCACACTGGATCTTCATCATGAACCTACCTTTTTCAACTAGTGGGGTAAGTTTAGCCATTCAAGACGGGGTAAGTTTAGCCACTTACCCTAATGAGATGTTGGCTATAATAGTTGAGCGCCATGCTATGACAATTGGGCATAACCAGATCATTTGTTTCATATCATACCCAGGTGAGTTGAGAGTGACGAATGCATGTTTCAGCAACTCAATAACAATAACATTCCTTTTTTACCTACATTGCATTCTATTTTGTTTGCCATTGTATTCAAACAAAGCTGTAAGGGCGCCCACATTATGTATTCTTTGGCATAGTTTGTTTTAGTTGTTTTAGCTCACAGATTCATTAGTTACATTTGTTGTAATAAATAAAACTTCCGCCTCGAGAAATGGCGCATTATTGAACAATCTTGACGTTTGCCCAGTGCTTGTTACAGTAGCTCTATGGATTGTCTGTGCGATGTCAACTGGCATGGGACAGTTTGATTGCAGTACAGAGAGTAATGATGTCTTCGAGATAACTTTCATTATAAAAGCAACTGGCTTTAGCCAAAAAAATGTAATGTAGACTGGCGTCTGCGCAACATTCTCCGAGAGAGATAATTTTGCTTCAGTTTGTATCTGCGCTTGATTCTAAGCTGTTGTTGCCAACCAATTCGAAGGGGGCCCCCTCCAGCTGGGGGTACTTTGACTGTACTGTCCATGCGCTTTTGGGCACTTGACTTGACGTTGTCACTGATGCAAACCAATTTGAAGGGGGACCCCTCGAGCAGGGGGCATTAGGGAGGCGCTGTTGCTGCCCTCGCAGCAGAGCCTTTCATATAGATGACCGTGGCTTATTATAAAGCTATTTAAAATCGTCATTGCGGTTGAATACAAAACATGTCGTCCTACTCGGGGGCCCTAGGCAAATGCCTACTTTGCTTACCTTAACGCAACACGCCTGGTACTCATGTCAGGTGAGCTACTCTTCCCTAACACTACTATTACTACTGTATTGCAACTAATTTCAACCTTGAAGCAATATTATCTCTGACTCAAGAAACATCTAGGCTACTCTTTCCTTATGGGCCTACTACAATTCCAACTTTTAAGTTATCTCTGAGTATATTATCTCTGACTCAGGAACCACGTTATGAAGACCTTGTAGGTCGAAACGATGTCAAATTTTTCACATGAAATCACAACAAGGGAGCTTTCTGTGGTGTGCGAATATTTGTTGTCTTTTTCACCATTTGTGTTATTTTATACTCTACACCTGCAGTAATGTATTTTTTGCTATGTGCGAGCACCTTACACTGTTAAAGAAACAAACACCATATTTTCAGGTGTTATTCACGACGTTGCAGACTAGGTTTGGACAAGATATTGGCCATTTTAAAAATAAAGTTTTTTTTTTGCACTTTGTCCATCCAAGTGGGTGTATCTACAGTATTACAAGTGTGTGTTGGGAGTTTTCAAACAGGGGCAGACCTAAAGACCTAAGGCCATAGTGAGGAGTGTGTGTGTGTGTGTGTGTGTGTGTGTGTGTGTGTGTGTGTGTGTGTGTGTGTGTGTGTGTGTGTGTGTGTGTGTGTGTGTGTGTGTGGTGTGTGTGTGTGTGTGTGTGTGTGTGTGTGTGTGTGTGTGTGTGTGTGTGTGTGTGTGTGTGTGACTTTTCATGAGCAGTGTGGAGTAATGCAGTCTTCGATGTGTGATGTAATTATTCAGTAGTCTCTGGTGTGTGATGATGTAGTTATTCATTAGTCTTGTTCAGGGCTTGACATTAACTTCTTCGTTTGCTGGCCATTGTGGCTAGTGGTTTTCCTGAGTCACTAGCCATTCAGCTATTAGCCACACATTTGATAGTGTGTCTTTTTTTCTTTATCATGGCGCTGTACTTCTTGCATCAGAAAATGAGGAGCTAAAGCAAGAACATGAGTGCACAGCTTTCTACATGGAAATAAATCAAGCAATTGAAACATAGTAAAGTAGAAAGTACTACACAGTAGTACACTGCTTGATTCACCTTGTGCCCTGATGAAGGCCCTGATGAAGGCCCTGCAGGAGGCTGAAACATGTTGGCAGTGGCAGTATTTTAGATTATTTAAGTTCAAACATGAACTAGCCTTTATAATAAAGCGATTTTATCTAAGAAGAGTGTAAGGTACTCGCACAGAACAAAAAATAAATTGCTGCAGGTGTAGAATATAAAATAACACAAGGGGAAAAAAGACGACAACTATTCGCACACCACAGAAAGCTCCCTTGTTGTGATTTCATGTGAAAAATTTGACATCGTTTCGACCTACAAGGTCTTCATAACGTGGTTCCTGAGTCAGAGATAATATACTCATAACCATAGAGAGCGTCGTGTCCAACTGCATCACAGTGTGGGGAGGAAGCTGCACGGAGAAAAACAGGAAGACACTCCAGCGTGTTGTGAACACAGCGAAGAAGATCATTGGAGTACCACTCCCCTCCCTGCAGGACATTTACACCACACGCCTCACCCGGAAAGCACTGATGATCATCAAAGACACAAGCCACCCTGCACACAAACTGTTCAGCCTCCTGCCCTCTGGAAAGAGGTACAGGCGCCTCCGTTCCCGTACCACCCGGCTGGCGAGCAGCACAATGCACCAAGCGATCAAGATGCTGAACACTCAACCCACTCTCCCTCCACTGTCAGCCTCTAGCCAGCAAGGCCACTGACAACCCCCCCCCCCCCACTGTCAGCCTCTAGCCAGCAAGGCCACTGACACCCCCCCCCCCCCCCATCCCCCACCACCATATCTGCGACCTGAACATTCCACCTGCACTACTATACTTGTGACTGAACTTTCAACCTGCACTAACTCAAAACATGCACACACACACACACACACACACACACACACACACACACACACACACAAGCACACTGCACTTTCTGCACTAAACCCAAACATACACACACTGACACACACACACACACACACACACACACACACACACACACACACACACAGACACACGAACACACACACAAGACGCACACCGCACCTTCTACCTGCACTAAACACATACACACACATACACACACACACACACACACACACACACACACACACACACACACACACACACACACACACACACACACACACACACACACACACACACACACACACACACTGCTGCTGGTGTACTTGACAGACCTTTTTTATTTTAATTTTCTTCAAAATGCTACTATTACCATGTCAGAACGCTATAAAGGACTTTTTTAGGAAAAGCACAAAAGCACAACAAATACCTCTTAATGTATGTCCTCTACAAGTCTTCTGTTGTCCAGTCTTGCACTTTAAATGTCTGTATGAGCACTGTCTATGTCCATACTGTCTTAAGTCCATGTATAAGTACTGTCTATGTCTATACTGTCTATGTCCTTACCTTAATTAGTCTATGTCTGTATGGGAAAGCAAGAAATGTAATTTCAAATTCTTTGTATGACCAGTGCATGTAAAGAAATTGACAATAAAACCTACTTGACTTGACTTGACTTGAAAGAGTGCCTTGGCGTCCTGCCTTTTTTTTTCAATAGACACATAGTATTTACTTCTCCGATGTGTGTGATGTAATTATATCGCAGTCAGTTGTGTGTGATGATGTTCCTTCCTGTCTGTGTGTTCCAGAGGAGCAGCTGAAGATGGAGGTTCCCCTAGAAGGGGATGTGCAGGGCAGCCCTGGAGAGGGATCCAGTCCAGAAGAAGACAGTGGACATGGACATGTGGGGTAAGAGACCAGGAATAATAATAATAATAATGATAGCAATAACAATGATTATAATAATAATTAATATAATACTAGTAATAAAAGAAAAATGTTACCGATACAGTGTTAAAGAAATTATCATTATTATTATTATTATTATTATTATTATTATTATTATTATTATTATTATTATTATTATTATTATTATTATTATTATTATTATTATTCTCTGTTAAAAACAAGAATAGTACATTCTTGATTGTATAAAAAGTACATGAATATGAATCAGATTCCTGGGTAATGAGATCATCTGATATTTCATCAAATGTTATGTAACTGTTTATCATCATCATCATAACATATCAAACTGGCACGTCCAGAAGCATTTTAGAATGTCAGGTTTTCTTCTCAGGACATTGAGGAATTGATCTGCATATGTGTTTGGCCAGATCGATTTTACTTGAGTTTTAAGATAGACATAGCTACGTTATTAATCATTTTCATCACTATTAATGCCCAGTTCATGTGTCTACAATTTGTCCTTCAAAGTTACTTTTTTGTTAAGATGTGTTTATCAGTCTGACCACGGTCTTCAGGTGGGCACCTTCATTGGTGTTTCATTGATAGGCCCACGACTACTCTAAAGGGCTCAATGGCAACACCTGGCATACCAGATATGCCCCCTTACTCTGCTTTTACCCCTCGGTGGTCATTAGGCAAACCTAGGCAATTGCCCAGGGCCCACACCAAATCCGTCCTCCAGAGGGGCCCCAACTGTCACACCAGTTGTGGTTAACACACACACACACACACACAACACACACACACACACACACACACACACACACACACACACACACACACACACACACACACACACACACACACACACACACACACACACACACACACACACACACACACACAACACTGATTTAGTCAGTGTTTAGGCTCTGAACAAGACAGTAGTCGCAACGCGTCAGCCTGTTTAATAAAAGGCTTTTTAACTTCACCAGCAGTGTGCCTTGGAATCTTTGGCAGACGTTATCAACAGCCACAACTGGAGCTAAGTCTGACCATCATTTTAAGAAACTTAATTTCCTTGAGCTAAAGAGCACCTGCTAAAGAGACAAAAGTGAAGCAGCACTCCTCCATGATCAACATTCCCTAGTGAACAGTTGATTTTTTCAGCATATGGATAGTTATATTAAGTTTTGGACTTGCTGTTGATGAACCAGGTCTTTATTTGGCAAAACTCTAAAACACACGAGTCTGCATGAAAGGGTTAAATGAACATAAATAAATACATGAATAAATAAATAAACTGCTGTGAGGAATTTTGACCCATTCTTGCATTGTAAATTCTTCTGATCAATATAGCTTTTTGTCAGAGTATGGACGCTCTATGTCAGCACCCACGCCAGATTCTCTATAGGATTGAGGTCCAGACTCTGTGCAGGCCACTACAGGATTTTGGTTTTAGTACTCTTGAAGAACCTTTGGACTAATTTGTCTTTGTGTAATTCAGACCCATGCAGAACAAGAGACCCCCCTCTCCAGTGCCGAGCTGTGTGTCCATGACGAGTGACCAGTCCATCGATCTCCCTGTTCGCTTTGGAGGAGGAGATGTTCCTGCTGGCCAGAGGTGGGTATCAGTCTAACATTCACACAGGAAATAAACTCACCACTACAGTTACACCAGGTTGAGCTAATAGGACTAGAGAGTACAATCCCTTAACTAGACAGCATTGGTAAACGGTTATGGCTAGAGGGCTAAGCCCTTCACTGGGTTCTTCAGGTGGGCACCTTCATTGGTGTTTCGTTGATAGGCCAACAACTCCTCTAAAGGGCTCAATGGCAACACCTGGCATACCAGATGTGCCCCCTTACTCTGCTTTTACCCCTCGGTGGTCATTAGGCAAACCTAAGCAATTGCCCAGGCCCCCCACCAAATCTGTCCTCCAGAGGGGCCCCAACTGTCACACCAGTTGTGGTGAACACACACACATGAACAGGCTTGATCTTAACTTGTCACTGACCAGATCTGGCCAGAGATTAGTTGTCACAATATCAGGCGACCTCTGTACCATTTAACTTGCATTCTCCAATCCTGGGCACAATCTAAGAGTTTTAGTCTCCACTATTGTACTTTATTGCACTATGTTATCTATTTCATTCCACAGCAACTTTTCCAACATATATATTAAGTTTTGGACACACTGTTGTTGAACCAGGGCTTTATTTGGCAAAACCCTAAAACACAGGACTCTGCATGAAAGGGCTAAATAAACATAAATAAACTATTGAAATCCTGTGAGGAATTTTGGCCCATTCTTGCATTGTAAATTCTTCTGATCCATATAGCTTGTTGTCCGAGTATGGACGCTCTATGTCAGCACCCACGACAGATTCTCTATAGGATTGAGGTCCAGACTCTGTGCAGGCCACTACAGGATTTTGGTTTTAGTACTCTTGAAGAACATTTGGACTAATTTGTCTTTGTGTATTCCAGTCCCATGCAGCATAAGAGATCCACCTCTCCAGTGCCGAGCTGTGTGTCTATGAAGAGTGACCAGTCAATAGATCTCCCTCTTCGCTTTGGAGGAGGAGATGTTCCTGCTGACCAGAGGTGGGCATCAACCTGACATTCACAAAGGAAACACACTCACCACTACAGTTACACCAGGTTGAGCTTGTTGGACTAGAGAGTACAATCCCTTAACTAGACAGCATTGGTAAACGGTTATGGCTAGAGGGCTAAACCCTTCACTGGGGTCTTCAGGTTGGCACCTTCATTGGTGTTTCGTTGATAGGCCCACGACTCCTCTAAAGGGTTCAATGGCAACCTCTGGCATACCAGATGTGCCCCCTTACTCTTCTTTTACCCCATGGCGGTCATTGGGCAAACCTAGGCAATTGCCCAGGGCCCCCACCAAATAAGGTCCTCCAGAGGGGGCCCAACTGTCACACCAGTTGTGCTGAACACACACACATGAACAGGCTTGATCTTAACTTGTCACTGACCAGATCTGGCCAGAGATTAGTTGTCACAATATCAGGCGACCTCTGTACCATTTAACTTGCATTCTCCAATCCTGGGCACAATCTAAGAGTTTTAGTCTCCACTATTGTACTTTATTGCACTATGTTATCTATTTCATTACACAGCAACTTTCCCAATTTAACTTGCATTCTCCAATCCTGAAAGCGAAAGCCCATTGGGAAACTCCAACTCCCATTGTCACTGTGTCAGCACTCCACAGCACACAAGTGAACACTGCACACTGCACAGAACGAAATTGTATTTATGCCTCACCCGTGCAAGGGGGCAGCCCTCAGTGGCGCCCCATGGGGAGCAGTGCGGTGGGACAGTACAATGCTCAGGGTACCTCAGTCATGGAGGAGGATGGGGGAGAGCTCTGGTTGATTACTCCCCCCACCAACTTGGCGGGTCGGGAGTTGAACCGGCGACCTCTGGGATGCAAGTCTGATGCCCTAACCGCTCACCCATGACTGCCCAATCCTGGGCACAATCTAAGGGCGGAATTCTCCCACCCGCTTAAGTAAAAAAAAGCGCGCAACAGCGCCTCCGAGGTTACTCAAGCCCGTGAGTAAACGGGGCTTACGCGCGATTTCATCACTTGCGCACTTTGGGTGGGGCCAGGTCAAAATCAGGGAGTTCCCCATGTTAATCAATCCTAAGCGGATTCTCCCGTCCACTTAAGCGTGTATGCTTTGTTGATGTTCCTTACCGTCCGTGTGAGTCCAAATCGAAATTCATTCACAGTTCCACATAAACGTCCTACATTAATTGTGACGAAATATGACCAGCTGCCCAGAGCATGTTCTCATATCGGTGAACTTACAAACAAAAGCAGGTAATTAATTAATCAGTATGAGGATCATCATGTTGTCTCCACGGACGGTAACCAAAACCAAAAACACCTAGTTGCACCATGCACAAGTAGGCCTAGGCTAAATTGACAAGGCACGTCAGACTAAAGACCGCTGTTCCAGTCGTCCTAACAGACACCCAAAGTATGCCTATTCAAAAACAACCTTCACCATTTGTACTATGTTGTAGCCACGACGTTAAGTAAAGGGTTTTTATTTCAACTCCTCCACTTTTGCGATTTATTGGAACTCGTGCATATGTGCATGTAACCTATTAAACTTTCTGAACTGATGCCCGACATACAAAACCACCACATACTGAGGTAGGCTACAGGTTGTCCTATCTGTTTTTGTAAGGCAGAAAATATTTCCTGAATGTCATTACAGCTAAACGTAAAAGGTAGGCCTACATATCAGAGCATGTCTTTGGCATTTCGCTTCTGGTCTCTATTACACCCCATCAGCTGTGCGTTTAAGTCCTGTCTTGGCATTGCATGCCCATGTCCAATTAATTCCCATGTCTGCGACAAAATATAAAGTCTCCGTTTTTTCATGACGATCGATTTCCTTGTTCATTCTTCAGCATGCATGTAGCCTAAGTGTAATATGCTGACGGACAGCTGAGATCCACATATTTCCAATTATTTTAACGTTGCTGTACAGAGAAGCGGAGAAACACTTTTAAAAGTCAGCAAATAGGCCTACTATGTGTTTGTTTAACTGTGGGAATGATCAGCATTTTAAATCACTTTTTGATTTCCGGAATTGTCCAGGCAACATGCCAAACTCCATTTTTAACAAAAAGTTTAATCATGTTTATTATTTCAATCAACCTGTTGCGCACCAAAACGCTCAGCTGAGTTCCCGCCAAAGGGACACATCATGTTTCCATCTCGTTATCTCACCTCCAATACTTGCCTTGTGTTTGTGAAAAGGAGCGGAGGTTAGATTTTGAAACGCTTTTGCAAGAGGACTTTTGGCACGTGGTTTTAAATTCAAAGTTAAAGTTCAGTGTTGGATCTCAATGGACTGCCGAGGTTTTCACATGGTTGATCTGAAAATCCATGCTCCATAGTTTCTTTGTAGCCACAACTGATGAACTTGGCGGAGACTCATCCCCCCATTTAGCATATATCACGCCTATGTTGGGCTACGCGCTGTTTTTCTGAGTTAAGCGCGAGGGGTGTGGCGACGTTCCAGAGGGGAGAATACGCGCAAGATAAGACCGCATAAAATGTGCGCAAGTAAAACCGACTTAAGTGGAGACGGGAGAATTCCGCCCTAAGAGTTTTAGTCTCCACTATTGTACTTTATTGCACTATGTTATCTATTTCATTCCACAGCAACTTGTCCAACATATATATTAAGTTTTGGACACACTGTTGTTGAACCAGGGCTTTATTTGGCAAAACCCTAAAACACAGGACTCTGCATGAAAGGCTTAAATAGACATAAATAAACCATTGAAATCCTGTGAGGAATTTTGGCCCATTCTTGCATTGTAAATTCTTCTGATCCATATAGCTTGTTGTCCGAGTATGGACACTCTATGTCAGCACCCACGACAGATTCTCTATAGGATTGAGGTCCAGACTCTGTGCAGGCCACTACAGGATGCTGGTTTAAGTACTCTTGAAGAACCTTTGGACTAATTTGTCTTTGTGTAATTCAGACCCATGCAGAACAAGAGACCCCCCTCTCCAGTGCCGAGCTGTGTGTCCATGACGAGTGACCAGTCCATCGATCTCCCTGTTCGCTTTGGAGGAGGAGATGTTCCTGCTGGCCAGAGGTGGGTATCAGTCTAACATTCACACAGGAAATAAACTCACCACTACAGTTACACCAGGTTGAGCTAATAGGACTAGAGAGTACAATCCCTTAACTAGACAGCATTGGTAAACGGTTATGGCTAGAGGGCTAAACCCTTCACTGGGGTCTTCAGGTGGGCACCTTCATTGGTGTTTCGTTGATAGGCCCACAACTCCTCTAAAGGGCTCAATGGCAACACCTGGCATACCAGATGTGCCCCCTTACTCTGCTTTTACCCCTCGGTGGTCATTAGGCAAACCTAAGCAATTGCCCCCCACCAAATCTGTCCTCCAGAGGGGCCCCCAACTGTCACACCAGTTGTGCTGAACACACACACATGAACAGGCTTGATCTTATCTTGTCACTGACCAGCTCTGGCCAGAGATTAGTCGTCAAAATGTCAGGCGGCCTCTGTACCATTCAACTCGCATTCTCCAATCCTGGGCACAATCTAAGAGTTTTACTCCCCAATTTTGTAATTTATTGCACTATGGTATCTATTTCATTTCACAGTTACTTTTCCAAGATACTTATATTAAGTTTCTTAAAATTATGGTCAGACTTAGCTCCAGTTGTGGCTGTTGATAAGATCTGCCAAAGATTCCAAGACACACTGCTGGTGAAGTTAAAAAGCCTTTAATTAAACAGGCTGACGCGTTGCGACTACTGTCTTCTTCAGAGCCTAAACACTGACTAAATCCCAAGTCCCTATAACAAGGAGAAGAATCAAGTTAAAAAATCAAGGTAATCAAGTAGGACTAAGTGGCAGGTGCATAAATCCACTTATCAGTCAGTTAGTGGTGCACCATGTCACACATAAAAACATCACACACATGTTAAAAACGATTATAATACTTATGAGGACTTAAGTAATCACTTCATAAGGGCTATAAAGAACAGTTCATCTCGTTATAGGGACTTGGGATTTAGTCAGTGTTTAGGCTCTGAAGAACAAAGTAGTCGCAACGTGTCAGCGTGTTTAATTAAAGGCTTTTTAACTTCACCAGCAGTGTGTCTTGGAATCTTTGGCAGACCTTATCAACAGCCACAACTGGAGCTAAGTATGACCATAATTTTAAGAAACCTAATTTCCTTGAGCTATAGAGCACCTGCTAAAGAGGAAAAGGTGAAGCAGCACTCCTCCATGATCAACATTCCCTAGTGAACAGTTGATTGTTTCATCATATGGATAGTTATATTAAGTTTTGGACTTGCTGTTGATGAACCAGGTCTTTATTTGGCAAAACTCTAAAACACATGAGTCTGCATGAAAGTGTTAAATACACATAAATAAACAATTGAAATCCTGTGACAAATTTTTGCCCATTCTTGCAATGTAAATTCTTCTGATCCATATAGCTTGTTGTCCGAGTATGGACGCTCTATGTCAGCACCCACGCCAGATTCTCTATAGGATTGAGGTCCAGACTCTGTGCAGGCCACTACAGGATTTTGGTTTTAGTACTCTTGAAGAACCTTTGGACTAATTTGTCTTTGTGTAATTCAGACCCATGCAGCATAAGAGACCCCCCTCTCCAGTGCCGAGCTGTGTGTCCATGGCGAGTGACCAGTCCATCGATCTCCCTCTTCGCTTTGGAGGAGGAGATGTTCCTGCTGGCCAGAGGTGGGTATCAGTCTAACATTCACACAGGAAATAAACTCACCACTACAGTTACACCAGGTTGAGCTAATAGGACTAGATAGTACAATCCTTTAACTAGACAGCCTTGGTAAACGGTTATGACTAGAGGGCTAAACCCTTCACTTGGGTCTTCAGGTGGGCACCTTCATTGGTGTTTTGTTGATAGGCCCACAACTGCTCTAAAGGGCTCAATGGCAACATCTGATGTGCCCCCTCATTCTGTTTTTTCCCCTCTGTGGTCATTAGGCAAACCTAAGCAATTGCCCAGGCCCCCCACCAAATCTGTCCTCCAGAGGGGCCCCAACTGTCACACCAGTTGTGGTGAACACACACACATGAACAGGTTTGATCTTAACTTGTCACTGACCAGATCTGGCCAGAGATTAGTTGTCACAATATCAGGCGACCTCTGTACCATTTAACTTGCATTCTCCAATCCTGGGCACAATCTAAGAGTTTTAGTCTCCACTATTGTACTTTATTGCACTATGTTATCTATTTCATTCCACAGCAACTTTTCCAACATATATATTAAGTTTTGGACACACTGTTGTTGAACCAGGGCTTTATTTGGCAAAACCCTAAAACACAGGACTCTGCATGAAAGGGTTAAATACACATAAATAAACAATTGAAATCCTGTGACAAATTTTTGCCCATTCTTGCATTGTTAATTCTTCTGATCCATATTTTTTGTTGTCCGAGTATGGACGCTCTATGTCAGCACCCACGCCAGATTCCAGACTCTGTGCAGGCCACTACAGGATGCTGGTTTAAGTACTCTTGAAGAACCTTTGGACTAATTTGTCTTTGTGTAATTCAGACCCATGCAGCATAAGAGACCCCCCTCTCCAGTGCCGAGCTGTGTGTCCATGACGAGTAACCAGTCCATAGATCTCCCTCTTCGCTTTGGAGGAGGAGATGTTCCTGCTGGCCAGAGGTGGGTATCAGTCTAACATTCACACAGGAAATAAACTGACCACTACAGTTACAACAGGTTGAGCTTGTTGGAGTAGAGAGTACAAACCTTAAACTAATCAGCATTGGTAAACGGTTATGGCTAGATGGCTAAACCCTTCACTGGGGTTTTCAGGTGGGCACCTTCATTGGTTTTTCGTTGATAGGCCCACGACTCCTCTAAAGGGCTCAATGGGAACCTCTGGCATACTAGATGTGCCCCCTCACTCTGCTTTTGCCCCTCGGTGGTCATTAGGCAAACCTAGGCAATTGCCCAGGGGCCCCACCAAATCTGTCCTACAGAGGGGGCCCAACTGTCACACCAGTTGTGGTGAACACACTGTAACGTTGTCACCGGTTGAAAAATAATTAAATAAATCTTAGTTCGTTGGGCGCCAGGCAGTCGAAACTGCCACCGGCTTAACACGCGTCACAGTCCCAAAAAAGGAATAAATCACCACCAGTCAAGAGTTCGTCATGCAATCAATTATATTAAGTTCCTGTGCTCACAATATACCCAACACAATCCCACAGTCAAAAAAATGTCCCATATACAATGTCCCGATTAATTGATCAGTGTGTTCATTTCCAAGGTAAGCACCAAAACAAAACAAAACAAAACCTTTCGGCCACGTAAGGATGAGGGGGGGAAAGGAAGTTGAAAGGGGAAAAGAGAGAGAATGTAGGCTTGTGGAGCCGATTGGGGAAGCGCTTGTAATGAGTAGCCAAAGTGTGATGAGGCCAGAGCACAGCGGGGAGAGGAGGCAGATGAATGAAAGAGGGAATCCCTGGAATCAGGTGGCTCAATCTCCGGATAGCCAGGCCAAGCAGTTACTCTTAGCGCTAATCCAAACTTAGCTTTACCTTAGGTCCTATGTACTCCAGTGGTGATTCTCGATTCAATCTCCGTCCAAAGTCATCCCAGTGAAATCCCTGGTATATTCCAAGTCCGCGAAAAACAATGCACGCCTCCGTCACACTTAAAACGCAGCTAAACACTTGTTGTGTTTTACAACGCACAAGACCGGCTTTCCATCCAGCTACTTGCAGGAGGCGCCCCAAACATTGACAGAACACTTCCTATATGGTAAATCAGGAACCCCGTGGGGGGTGACGTTGTCACAGCTGATGCATGACATCACTCACGTCAGTAAACAACATGTCATTTTCCTTAATCACAGTTCATTTGGGGAAATATTTATCAGGCTTTAGGTTTATATGTGGGGAAAATATATGAGAAAATTAGGAGTGCAGAATATTTGAAACAGAGTTTCCACTCTGTTGCAACACACACATGAACAGGCTTGATCTGAACTTGTCACTGACCAGATCTGGCCAGAGATTAGTTGTCACAATATCAGGCGACCTCTGCACCATTTAACTTGCATTCTCCAATCCCGGGCACAATCTAAGAGTTTTAGTCTCCACTATTGTACTTTATTGCACTATGTTATCTATTTCATTCCACAGCAACTTTTCCAACATATATATTAAGTTTTGGACACACTGTTGTTGAACCAGGGCTTTATTTGGCAAAACCCTAAAACACAGGACTCTGCATGAAAGGGTTAAATACACATAAATAAACAATTGAAATCCTGTGACAAATTTTTGCCCATTCTTGCATTGTTAATTCTTCTGATCCATATTTTTTGTTGTCCGAGTATGGACGCTCTATGTCAGCACCCACGCCAGATTCTCTATAGGATTGAGGTCCAGACTCTGTGCAGGCCACTACAGGATTTTGGTTTTAGTACTCTTGAAGAACATTTGGACTAATTTGTCTTTGTGTAATTCAGACCCATGCAGAACAAGAGACCCCCCTCTCCAGTGCCGAGCTGTGTGTCCATGACGAGTGACCAGTCCATCGATCTCCCTCTTCGCTTTGGAGGAGGAGATGTTCCTGCTGGCCAGAGGTGGGTATCAGTCTAACATTCACACAGGAAATAAACTCACCACTACAGTTACACCAGGTTGAGCTAATAGGACTAGATAGTACAATCCTTTAACTAGACAGCCTTGGTAAACGGTTATGACTAGAGGGCTAAACCCTTCACTGGGGTCTTCAGGTGGGCACCTTCATTGGTGTTTCGTTGATAGGCCCACAACTGCTCTAAAGGGCTCAATGGCAACATCTGATGTGCCCCCTCATTCTGTTTTTTCCCCTCTGTGGTCATTAGGCAAACCTAAGCAATTGCCCAGGCCCCCCACCAAATCTGTCCTCCAGAGGGGCCCCAACTGTCACACCAGTTGTGCTGAACACACACACATGAACAGGCTTGATCTGAACTTGTCACTGACCAGATCTGGCCAGAGATTAGTCGTCACAATATCAGGCGACCTCTGTACCATTTAACTTGCATTCTCCAATCCTGGGCACAATCTAAGAGTTTTAGTCTCCACTATTGTACTTTATTGCACTATGTTATCTATTTCATTCCACAGCAACTTTTCCAATTTATATATTAAGTTTTGGACACACTGTTGTTGAACCAGGGCTTTATTTGGCAAAACCCTAAAACACAGGACTCTGCATGAAAGGGTTAAATAAACATAAATAAACCATTGAAATCCTGTGAGGAATTTTGGCCCATTCTTGCATTGTAAATTCTTCTGATCCATATAGCTTGTTGTCCGAGTATGGACGCTCTATGTCAGCACCCACGCCAGATTCTCTATAGGATTGAGGTCCAGACTCTGTGCAGGCCACTACAGGATTTTGGTTTTAGTACTCTTGAAGAACCTTTGGACTAATTTGTCTTTGTGTAATTCAGACCCATGCAGCATAAGAGACCCCCCTCTCCAGTGCCGAGCTGTGTGTCCATGACGGGTGACCAGTCCATCGATCTCCCTCTTCGCTTTGGAGGAGGAGATGTTCCTGCTGGCCAGAGGTGGGTATCAGTCTGACATTCACACAGGAAATAAACTCACCACTACAGTTACACCAGGTTGAGCTTGTTGGAGTAGAGAGTACAATCCCTTAACTAGTCAGCATTGGTAAACGGTTATGGCTAGAGGGCTAAACCCTTCACTGGGGTCTTCAGGTGGGCACCTTCATTGGTGTTTCGTTGATAGGCCCACAACTCCTCTAAAGGGCTCAATGGCAACCTCTGGCATACCAGATGTGCCCCCTCACTATGCTTTTACCACATGTTTATATTTGGCCTAGGTCAGGGGTCCCCAACCTTTCTGGGTCTAAGGGCTACCAAGGGCTACCTGAGGGCTACTGAGGGCTACCAGAGGGCTACTTTCGTTCGAAATCCTCTACTGATGTCTTGGTTTCATTCTCAAAATCACTATGATTGAATGATAATTTGCTTATAGGTTATAAAGAATAAATAATCTCATATTTAAATAAAGAAAAACATGAACTGTGACTAAAATCTGGTAGTCGTCACTGTTTACTAACATCCTTGGTGGGCACCTCAGAAGCTCCTGGAGGGCTACCTGGCGCCCGCGGGCACAACGTTGGTGACACCTGGCCTAGGTGAAGGAGAGGATTGTGCACATCCCAGGGAAAGGTGCAGGACGAAGGGCAACTGTAGTTTTCAGAGTGAGAAGTCCGCACACTTAGAATCTTTTTTGTTGTATGACTGTTGAGGTCGAAACGTTATCCTGCCATGAAGAAGTAAAATACAACAAAAAGGATTCTAAGTGTGTGGACTTCTCACTCTGAGAACTATATTTGGCCTAGGGCCATCATCCGCCCCTGGGCTGACCATAGGACCAGATCTGGCCAGAGATTTGTTGTCACAATGTCAGGTGGAAAGCTGAGCCTCTGCACCATTCAACTTGCATTCTCCAATCTTGGGAACAATCTCAGAGTTTTACTCCCCACTACTGTAATTTATTGCACTATGTTATCTATTTCATTCCACAGTTACTAATCCTACATATACATTAAAGGTGGGGTTGCAGGTTAACCACCATTCTTAAATAGAATTTGATTATGATGTCACGTTGGGGGCTCTCCCTGGGGTTTTACTAGGTTCTATATTTTTATATAAAATAAATCACATTTATTTAGCCTTTTATATTTATGCAGACCAAAATCATTGTAATTTTGAAGGGGTTAGCTAAAATAGGGCCTAGGTAGATGTCGGCTATTCTTTGACGAGTCTTGCGTTGAGATGACAACCTCAACCTCACTGTTGCCGATATGCTGCCCCTAATTCATATTCAAAATACATAGGCCAATCTTCAGTGTAGTTTCTCGTCTGAAACAAATGATAGGCTTCTTTGTATTTCTAACTCGACTAAATACTCTCCCTTGGCGATATACTTGAACCAAGTGTTAGATTGCAGATCAAATGCTACAAAAAAGATGTGGTGTAGTCTGTCCCAGGGCAGAGTGCCCAATCTGATGAGTTGCAACTGAAACAAGAATACTGCGACGAAGAGTGTGTGTCATCTACAAGATGAAGTTCTGAGTATGCGACGACCATCCTTTTTCAATTATTACCACCATGTCCACAAGCAGATTTGTTTCATCTCAGAACAAAGAAAGGGGTTTATCTTATCAAAGGGGAGGTGAGAAGTTTATTTTTTTTTAAAAAGGAAAAAAAAAGGAAAAGAAAAAACAAGGCAAGAATTGTAGGATGTCTCAAAGTCGAAATTGTATAAAGCAGCATTTACCATCGCTAACCCATGCCAACACCATGAATCATAAATGAAATGTCATGACCAATAGCTAAATTAATTTTAGTAAGAAATGGTAGCCATGAAGAAAACAGCAGCCTTCACTCATACCCACCCCTTGCATCCCCATAGATGTGCAATACACCCACCCCCATGACGCTTGTTTGCCCATCAGTGTCCAGTGAACCTACAAAGGAAAAGAAGACCAATACATTACAAGAAACCGGTTAAAGTTAGTTCTTCATTCAGCACATTGGGTTGGATTGTTTGGAGTGCAAAGATCCAATAGGCCTCTCATTGGAGGAAGTGGCGCTCTCCGTCGACACCTTGTTTAAGAGCCTTGACAAACACGATGCCCTCATTGAAGTGTCTCGCCATAGGTGACTTAATGTCATGATTATGTATGTTACTTTTATGTTCGTATATTCATATTATTGGTTCACATTTTGTTTTTTTCCCAATGTATACAAATCCGCACAGACATTTTAACAAGTAAATCACAAAAGTGGTGCGGCACATTATTCTCCCCCTCACAGAGAATTACCTGCCAGTACGCAGGTGTAGAAAGGCATTGCCCTTGCATCTTTTGAAAGCAAAAAGTGGAGGCTGTTGGAAGGAGTAGCCAATCTGCGAGTCACTGGACAGTATGTGCCAGTGTCTTTTCACAGATATGCCCCCTTGTCCGCTAATTGCCTACCCTTGCTCTACGCTGTCAGAAATGACTACTTCCGCGGCGCAATCTGTTGTCTGAAATTCCCACATGCAGCTTTTGGCTCACCGACCCGAATGAGCATCAGGAATTCTGGCTTCAGATACCTCAGGAGAGATATTCACATTTCTTCTGTTGGCTACTTGAGACAGCCTAGTTTCACGGGCACTGCGCAAACTCAAGCAAACTGAAGAGGGCAGCTTTAAAGAAAGTACAGTACACCAATGTGATTTATAAATAGCATAAGAATATGAATCAGATTCTTGAATATCAGAAATCTGATATCTAATGATCATCATTACATACCAAACTGCCTCATCCAGAAGCATTTTGAGCAATTGTTTTGCACATGTGTTTGGCCAGATTATCGAGGTTTGCTATAGCAGTGGCCAGGCTACTTTTGTCACTAAATGAAAATATTTCCATCATAACTACAACTTTGATGATGCGTCACAAAGTCTGTCTGCGAATGTATGAGTGTGTCAAAGTCAGGTGAAAATGTCATTTTTGTCAAGATGTGTTTTACAGACATTTGAATTTGTGTTTGTGTATTCCAGGCCCATGCAGCATAAGAGATCCACCTCTCCAGTGCCGAGCTGTGTGTCTATGAAGAGTGACCAGTCAATAGATCTCCCTCTTCGCTTTGGAGGAGATGTTCCTGCTGGCCAGAGGTGGGTATCAACCTGACATTCACACAGGAAACACACTCACCACTGACCTGGCAAGCCAGACTCTAACATTATCAATTTAGTAATCTCGATCTTAAGACCTTGCCTGGCGAAAAGTAATCAGCCAAAGTAGGGCAGCCGTGGCCTAGTGGTTTGAGAGTTGGTCTTTCAATCTAAGGGTTGCAGGTTCAAATCCCCTCTGACCTCTCCCTACATCTCCATCCATGGAAGATGTTATGAGAACATGTTATGTTACTGGAAGAGAACTGCGCTCATCCAGTACAAGCCGTCTGGCTCTGCCATCCAGTCGCTCTAGGTACTCCCAGTCAAGATTGTTCTCCGTTGTGGTACCCAAGTGGTGGAACGGTCTCTCAGAGGCAGCAAGACTAAGCACATCCCTTGCAGCCTTCAAGAAACAACAAAAGACCTTCCTCTTTCGAGAGAATCTACTAGACTAATGCTTGAGCTGGCCTTGCCCCAGGGCAGACTCCTGACATGATGTTTAGTTTAGTTTAGTTTGTGTGTGTGTGTTTGTGTGTGTGTGTACTCATTATTTACTCTTTATTAAAAAAAAAAAACATAACCCCTCTTTGCAACTGCACTTGTTGTTCTGTATATCTCCTGTGCACTTTGTATTTGCTTGTGATGTTGGCTTGATTATGTCCTCTTTTGAAAGTCACTTTGGTTATAAAGCGTCTGCCAAATGCAATGTAATGTAATGTTTCCCACCACCTGACAAAAAAGAACAGAAGTGTTTACTGTTTTGTTTTACAGTTCAATGAAGTCTAGTCCAAAGTAACCCATTTCCCGTTCATGCAAAACATATTGTGTCTATGATTGTGTTTTGAACAGCTGTACATCCAACTCCCCATCTGTCAAACTCCTGAAATTTGCTGACGACACCACTGTAATAGGCCTCATACGCGACAAAGACGAAACATCATACCGCGATGAGGTCGAACATCTAGTGCAGTGGTGCACAGTAAACAATCTCACTCTCAACATATCCAAAACTAAAGAACTCATAGTGGATTTCAGAAAAAGCGCAGGCCAGCACACCCCCATCTGCATTAATGGCCAGGTAGTGGAGTGGGTAGACTCCTTCCGTTTCCTAGGCACCACCATCCATCAGTCCCTGTCATGGAATCTGAACACCAGTCTCATCATTTCAAAAGCCCAACAAAGATTATACTTCCTCCGACAACTGAGGAAATTTGGAGTCAGCCAAGCAGGCATGATCCATTTTTACAGCGCCACCATCGAAAGCGTGCTCACCTTCTCCATCTTGGTCTGGTATGGTAGCTCCACCAGCCAAGAAAAGCAACATCTGGAGAGGGTGGTACGCAGGGCCTCCAAAATCATTGGCCGCAGTCTTCCCACTTTAGCCTCACTCTACAACACCAGACTTGCTAGGAAAGCCAAAAACATCACCTCTGACCCTACACACCCAGCACACCACCTATTCACACTATTGCCTTCAGGGAAAAGGTACCGCAGCATCCCAAGCAAAACCACACGCTCTAGGGACAGTACCTACCCACAAGCCATCCGACACTTAAATACGCACTAGCACTTTACAGCTACTCCACTACCTGGCCTTCCTACCTCCTTTGTTACTTTGCACAATGCTACTACTGTTCTTTACATACCATGCACTTTAAATATTCCATTGCACTTTTCTATGTCTCCAATGTTTTGTATGCCATTCCCTGTTTATTTATTTGTGTACCCCCCTGTTTTTTCTTTCATACCCCCCTCCCTAGTTTTGTGTCTTTTGTTTGTGTTGTTGTGTGAGCACACCAAGCAACATTCCTAACAACTGTATTTGTATACTGTTGATATGGCTAAATAAACTTGAACTTGAGCTATTAATGAAGGCTACTTACGCCATAAAGAGGGATGTGCATAGCCTCGTAGCCTCCAGCCAGATAATTGAAACAATCATAGGCTCTGAGGGCAGAATATGACCGCCTGGATGATGACCGTCTGTGTCCCGACTACCAAGCACAGACGGCACTTCCCTTCAAGCGTAGCAATTCATTTGCAATCGAATAGAATCAAATAGAAGATGTAATATCCACAATTCAGCACCTCCGTTTTGCTTTTTCCATTCTCATTGATGAAAACACAATCCATGATGCTTGCTTGTTGATAAACCCGCCTCTCCTCTGTTCCTCAAAGTAGTAATTAAGTAGAACATGCCCATATGAAACATCGGAAGATTTATATAAAAGTGAGGCCAAAATGTTTGCCTTTAAACAAACCAATGTGAATTTCTGCTGCACTGAACAGCTTCGTTGTGACCTAAATGTCAACATTCTGCAAAAAAAAGAAAATTGCCAAAAGCTAAAAATAGATCTTTGTACGCGATTTTCTCCGTTTCGTTCAAGCCGAAATGTAGTGCTGGGGTTCGGAGCACGGCACAATTGGCAATCCGGTGTAACCAGAGAAGGACTAAATAATAAGTACAAAGGGAAAAGAATATGGTGTCACATGGATGCCTATTTTCGGTTATTTATTTTTTCAGTGCAATAAGACTAACGTTTCGACATGCGTCTTCATCAGAGTCCTCCCAGGCTCCTCGAGGACTCTGATGAAGACGCATATCGAAACGTTAGTCTTGCTGCACTGAAAAAATACATAACGGAAAATAGAGAAAATAGACATATGTGTGGCACCAGACTCTTTTCCCTTTGTACTTATCTCTTAGTCTATGTTTGTAGCAAAGGGAAGTAGAGTTGCCCCTTCGGGACTCAAACTCAGACCTCTCCTGTCCTTTCAGATCACAATAGCCAGCCAGAAATATAGTATGCATCACTACTACAGCTTTGATGACTCAAAAGTCATTAGACAAAATGTGTGTGTGTGTGTGTGTGTTTGTGATCCAGCACAATGCAGTATAAGAGACCCTCTTCTCCAGTGCCGAGCTGTGTGTCCATGAAGAGTGACCAGTCCATGGATTTGCCTCCGCGCATGGAAGGAGATGTTCCTGCTGGGTATCAGTCTGACATTCACATAGGAAATAAACTCACCACTGGCCTGGCAAGCCAGACTGTAACTTTAACAACTTAGTGATCTCGATCTTAAGATCTTGCCTGACGAAAGGTAATCAATTTTGCATAAAGAGAACGAATGAATGAGACGGTGAGTCCATACTTTTGGCCTGTGCTGTAAGTGCAGTAAATTTGGCAGCCAAAAAAGTCTATTAATTTCTAGAAATTCAAAATGGTGGACATAGGGAAAATTGCACTTTTTTTACATGAAAATGTGGATCTTCTCAGTATTAATAATTATGTAGAATTTGATGGTGGTGGTTGGTATTTGTTAACGCAATTAAGGCGAGACACGGCAGGTGAAGTCATCGTTTTTTCATGCCCTGGTCAAATCTGAGATTTTGAGCTAGTTCTCATCCTTAACTTGTTGTCTTTCATGCTGGTGTGAAGAAAACGTCTAAAAATCAGTATTAGATAGTTATTTTATTACATTTTGTAGACTTGCGCTTGTGATTTTTAGCTTGATTTGTCAAGTTTGTCCTCGTGTTACGCACAGTGTATATTTGCAACCGTTGGTTTTTATATGATAAAAGCAGGAAGAGAAGGTTGAAACGAAATCCGATTGGCCGGGAGATGGGAGATTCGGCACTGTGATTGGTTCTAATCAGTCACGTGTCACTCTCGGCTGCAGTGGATTATTTTGGATTGAGAAGTATCCAACGGAGCACTTCATGTCTCCACTTCTTCGAGACGAATTGAAATGACAAGAGCCCGTGCTTACATGTAACAGAAAGCACGGATAAACAATAAAGCAGACGACAATATATGTTTCAAAGTGAATTATTCGGTACGCTGTCGGCATTCGTTGGGTGAGGGGGGGGAGCTCGCACACTGCGTTGCCTCTCCTGGCACCACAACGAAATCTCTGTCAGTGCGCGTTTGAACTGAATAATCAACGAATTGGTACTCGTTGTACTGTTTATTTAACGTGTTGTGCGATGTAGCTCACAATTGACTCACATAGCATAATAACCACTCTTGTAGCTTGTTGTTTTCGAGTGAGGTGCACAGGTAAACATGCCGAGGTTGTTCTGAGGTGAAACCAGCCTGGCGACTCTATAACTCTGTGATATTTTTCTTCCAATAGACCAGTATTTTCTTAAGTTGTTGGATATTGATTATTAGTCTATAATTGACTCCCTTGGCACAGAGAAGATTACCTCCTTCAACATTATGGAAAGGGACTTGTGTAAACAGACTTGGATGAGGTAGTTGACCACCACACATTGCAAAGCAGGTAGGCTGCTTGTCATCCTGCAACATGCTCACTTTCCCCAGTCAGTGGCCTACAGTGGATATATGAAAACAATTAAGCATGAGCAATAAAATACACCCTGCTATAAATTTTAAGTGAGGTAAAAACAAAGAAACAAACAAAAGTAGAGCTTTATTCATTGGGCCAGTGATGTGCACAGGAAGAGAAGGTCCTTTCATGAACAAACAGAGAAGTGTCCCAATTTAGTTGTAGCCTATCATGTGGGCTGTTGCCAATCACTGGCATCTAGCAAATAGAGACCATTAGCCTACACCATTACAAGTATATTAAAATAATCCTTTAAGGGTAGCCTAGCAGGAAACATTCTGTTTGTCCATAGGCCAAAAACTAAATAATAATTAGGCCTATAGGCCTACTAAAACCATAGGCCTAATTATGATAAAAAAATATAATAATATTATAACTCCTTGCGGTCACAAATAAGTAGGCCTATATCAGACTGTGTGGCTATTGTAGCGCTATTAGTTGTTCTGTGAAGTAGATCAGCTATAACCAATTTCAGCCTATTCATTCTCAATATTAAGGACCCTTTTGTGTGATCTTTGGGAAATATTATGGCCAGTAATACATGCTTAGAGAGGTCAAAATGAACCTCTGATGCTATAACATCCATGGACCTACTCCATAGTTTGTGATTTTTAACCTGGCAGTTTCTGAGGCCTGTTAGGGCCTATTCTAACATATTGGTAGGCTATGCAAATTGGAGTACCAGCCATTCACTTAACCATTTGGTAAGTGAAATAGTATGCTTCAAGTGCACAAATATGGCCTAGAAATAGGTGATTTAACTCCAAAATTGGTGTAGTGAATGGCTGGAAGAAATAGGGGGTACAGGATGGCAACCTCGAAAGCCAGAACACTGATGATGGCGCACTGTACATGCCATGTTGATACCATTAATGATAAAATAAAAATATTCACCTGTTTTAAATGTAATAGAGTAATCAGTTTTAGTGTAATACATGCATATATTCATACTACATTCATCCTAATGCCATTTTTTAATGTACGTTGTGACTTTTACCAGAAATATATGGATTTTTGCCATACAAATCTTTAACGGCCATTTTCTCAAAATGATGTTTTCCTCACACTCCAAGGCCTAAAACTCCACTTCTGTATGACTTACATACACCAAACTTTCCAGTCCTATTCCTGACTATATTTGGAAGATTCTGTCACATTATTTTGTTATTATATTATTTTAATCCTGATTTATAGGACTTTTCCTCTTAAAATGAGGCGAAAAATCACATTTTCTAATAGCAGCATTTTAAGATTTTCTGGAAAACAAAAGGAGATTTTTCATAAACCCCTGTGACAAGAGCTTTTAAATTGCTGTAATAACACAATGAAAAAAAGAATTTTGAGTCTAGCTCTTCCACATGTCAAGTTTTAGGCTTTTGAAATATATGCAAATTAGCGCATATTTAATTAATCATAGCCTAATTAGCATATTTAAATATAAGATTCCAGAAAACTTCCAATACATTTTTTTATCCTATATGTATATGTAATCAACTGGAAAATTTCATGGTGATAAAATATGGTGATAAATAAGATAAATAATGGTGATTGCAATCAAGAGGATCAGGAGCTCAGCACAGAGTAGACGAGCACAACTACCAATCTAACATGCTGTAATTAGGCTACCAGACTACTATGTAACAGTTTGCACACACGTTTGGCCAGATTATTGAAGTTTACCATAGCAATATCCAGGCTACTTTAGTCACTAAAACAAAAATGATTTCTATCGCTACTACAACTTTGCTGATGTGTCACAATATAAGTCTGTGTGTAAGTGCTCCCTTGACTTGATTTTGCTACTGATTGAGGAGAGTAAGAAACAAAGAGCTGAAATACAAGAAACAATTAGAGAAACAAAAGAAAAGCTCAGTAAAATAGTTTCAAATTCAAAAGAAATGGAGGAACAGGAGAGAAAACTGAGTGAGGATGTTAACAAACTAGCACAAGAGATAGCCAAAGAAAAAATCCGGAATTTTAAGCGTGACAAACAGGACTATTCAAATGGATCTGTGTACTTCTGGACCAAAAGACCTCGTCGTGAGTCAAGACCAGGACGACCAGGACAACCAGGACGCGTGCGCTCTGTGTCTTTTAGTCTACCAAGTAGTGCCACCACCAGTGAGGATGAGAGCTTAAACCCCAGGAACATGGATCAGGATTTTTTATCAACAAGGAAAGCAGCCAAACCCAAAGGAAGAAGAAGAGGACGAGACGTGGAAGACCTAAACGGGGACGGGCCACCAGGCCACACTTTGCGTCCACTGACACAACACCGAGTCCGGAACTGGAGACAGTAATCAATATATCAGGTACCGACTTGTCTGATGATTGCCTGTCAGTTCTTTCTAAAGGCCTGTCATTTGCTCCCACTCATCAAACTGATTTTTTTCAGACTAAAGTGGACCTGTATAAGTTTTTTCGGAATTTACATCTAAGAGTTTGGTACCACAACAACCCTAGAGGTGCACAAACAATGACTTCAATGAACACACCCACTGCAAGTGATGTTGAGCAATTCAGCCCGTTTAGACCTAAATCTACTTTTTTCCCTCCAGTTAACAACTCATGTTTGACTGCATTCACCAAAAAAGTAACCCATGATATTGAGAGACTATTTGAAGGGGGCAACAGGACAATGAAATCCAACTTGACTATTGGTGAAAAAAATGCAATTCAGTGGCTGCAAGATAATGATGACCTTGTCATCCGAACAGCAGATAAGGGTGGAGCTGTTATTGTTTGGGGAAAGGCACAATACATAACAGAAGCCATGAAACAACTTAATAATCCACAATACTATACCCCTCTAGCTACCAACCCATTAAATCAGGTGAGAGCTGATCTTGTTGCAATCTTGGACAAAGGCCTTCACAATGAGTGGATTACTAAGAAGGAGTATGACTTTCTGCTGCCCAATGACCCTACTCTGTCTGTTTTCTACATGTTGCCAAAAGTCCATAAGAACATTCTGGAACCACCTGGGAGACCAATTATTAGTGGCATGGGATCAATAACTGAACCAGCATCAAAATTTATAGACTTTCACATCAAACCCCTCACAATGGCATTACCAGCTTACATACGGGACACCACACATGTACTCTCTATATTGGATGAAATTAAGAATGTCAACAATGCATATCTTGTCACAATGGATGTCGAGGCACTCTACACCAATATAGACCATGAAGAGGGCCTGGAGGCCCTGAGGCAGGCCTTACAAAAAAGACCCAATGACACACCTCCGACTGAATTCATTGTTGATCTTGCAAAGTGGACCCTAAATAACAACATTTTTTTGTTCCAGGATCGGCTTTTCCGCCAAAAGAAAGGTACCGCTATGGGGGCTGCGTATGCACCTAATTTTGCAGGCCTCTTCATGGGACTTTGGGAAGATCAATACATCTTTGGTGACGTGAACCCATTCAAACAGTTCATCAGATGGTATGGAAGATTTATAGATGATCTTTGCTTCATTTTTTCAGGCCCTTTAGAGCAACTCAAAGAATTCCATCAGTTCTTGAACTGTTCAAATCCAAACATCAAGCTCAGTCTTGAATACAGCCAGTCAGAAATACACTTCCTGGACCTTAACATCACAGTGGATGAACAAGGTTACCTACACACATCCATTTTCAGGAAGGTAACTGATAGGAACACCATTCTACACGCTGACAGCTTTCACCCCAACAGTCTCATCACAAACATCCCCTACGGCCAATTTCAAAGAATACGCAGAATCTGTGACTCTGAGATTGACTTTGATGTACAAGCTGATGACATGTACTCTCGTTTTCAACACAGGGGGTACCGGAAAAAAGATCTGGATACAGCTTTGGGTAAAGCAAAAGCACTAAATAGGAAGGACTTATTCAAGAAAACTCACCGCAAAAGAAAATCTGGAAAAATGTTCTTCACTACGCAATATAGCTCACTGTCATACAAGATCAAGAGGATTATCAACAGAAACTGGGGCATTCTTGATGGTGACCCCTCCTTACGTGAAGTGTTCTCTGAGCGCCCCCTAGTTTCCTTTAGGAGGGCTCCCACACTGAGAGATAGGTTAATGAGAAGTTACCTCCCTGCATCCAAACCTCCCCCTCATTTCCCAAAGCCAAAAGGCACATACAGATGTGGCTCATGCAACCACTGTGATAACATATCTCGCCAGAGCGCTTTTATGGATGTTTTCAGTGAAAAGGTATATTACTGTAAAGATTTTGCAAACTGTAATACTACACATGTAGTGTACAGGTTAGAATGTGGATGTGGCTGCTTCTATATTGGGCGCACAAAACGCAGGCTTCGTGACAGACTGGCAGAGCATAAGTATGCCATAAGGACTCAAAATCCCAGCTACCCCATGGCTGTTCATTTCAGAGAAGCTGGCCATACAGATCTGAACTCAGTGAAAGTAATGGCAATAGAGGTCATAAATAAAAACATAAGGGGTGGGGACAGATTAAAACGGCTTCTCCAAAGGGAAACTTGGTGGATTGTTAAATTGAATGCCACAAAATTTCCGGGCCTCAATGAGGATGTGGACTTTTCTCCATTTTTGTAAATATCTATTTTTTTTAACTCTGAATGAACTTAAGAATCGGACTGTGGGATGAAAAAGATGGTAGATTGAGATAATGAAATACAGTTTTTAATTATTTGTTTTGGTTGTGGGAGACACTTTGATAAATGGTTGTTTGTATTTACCTTGAGTGGTTGGGGAGGGGCGGGCTTTCTGTGTCATGTGACCTAGCTCTACCTCCTTACCTGATATACCTTTCACCTGCAATTGTTTGGCATGCCCTGATGAAGACAATGGGTCGAAACGCGTAGGCATGTAGCCAGTATTTAATAAAGGCTTTTTAAACTTTAGTAAGGAGTGCCTCAAATAGTGTTTTTTATCTTTTCATTGAAGTTTGGACGCCCAAGTTCTTTTTGATGAGCACCCTTTTTTACTAACTGGATACAGGACCCAGTGAAGCATTCCCTTTTCTCTTTTTTTGTGATCAGTCTGTGTATATTTGAGTGTATGTTTGAGTCAATGTCAAGTGAACATGTCCTTTTTGTCAAGTTTTTTTTTTTTTTTTTTTTTTTTTTNTACAGACATTTGAATTTGTCTTATTGTAATTCAGGCCCATGCAGCATAAGAAACTCTCCTCTCCAGTGCCGAGCTGTATGTCCATGAAGAATGACCAGTCCATGGAGAAGCTTCTACGCATGGGAGGAAATGTTCCTGCTGGCCAGAGGTGGGTATCAATCTTTTTTGAAGTTTTTGAAAAAGAAAACTCTGCACATACAAGCCATGTCTCATTATTATTTATTTATATTACCACCATGTCTTTCTTTGGGTTTCAGTAAACGCACACCGTTTGAGGTGCGTACGGCAGACAATAGACTCAAATTGAAAAAGGATGGTCGTCGCACACTCAGAACTTCATGCAGTTACATTTAATAAGACCAACGTTTCGGCTTACGCCTTCATCAGGGTCTGTGAGTGTGCGACGACCATCCTTCTTCAATTATTACCACCATGTCCACAAGCAGATGCGTTTCATCTCAGAACAAAGAAAGGAGTGCATCTTATCAAAGGGGAGGTGAGAGGTCCCAGGTTGCAGGTGGATCACATGATAGTGGGCAGCAACAAAACAACACATTATATATATTTTTTTTTAAATAGGAAAAATAAAGGAAAAGGAAAAACAAGGCAAGAATTGTAGGATGTCTCAAAGTCAAAATTGTATAAAGCAGCATTTACCATCGCTAACCCATGCCAGCACCATGAATCATAAATGAAATGTCATGACGAATAGCTAAAATAATTTTAGTAAGAAATGGTAGCCATGAAGAAAACAGCAGCCTTCACTCATACCCACCCCTTGCATCCCCATAGATGTGCAATACACACACCCCCATGACGCTTGTTTGCCCATCAGTGTCCAGTGAACCTACAAAGGAAAAGAAGACCAAGACATTACAAGAAACTGGTTAAAGTTAGTTCTTCATTGAGCACATTGGGTTGGATTGTTTGGAGTGCAAAGATCCAATAGGCCTCTCATTGGAGATAGTGGCGCTCTTCGTCGACACCTTGTTTAAGAGGCTTGACAAACACGATGCCCTCATTGAAGTGTCTCGCCATAGGTGACTTAATGTCATGATTATGTTACTTTTATGTTCGTATATTCGTATTATTGTTTCACATTTTGTTTTTTCCCAATGTATACAAATCCGCACAGACATTTTAACAAGTAAATCACAAAAGTGGTGCGGCACATTATTCTCCCCCTCACAGAGAATTACCTGCCAGTACGCAGGTGTAGAAAGGCATTGCCCTTGCATCTTTTGAAAGCAAAAAGTGGAGGCTGTTGGAAGGAGTAGCCAATCTGCGAGTCACTGGACAGTATGTGCCAGTGTCTTTTCACAGCTTTGGCCCCCTGTCCGCTAATTGCCTACCCTTGCTGTACGCTGTCAGAAATGACCACTTCCACAGTCTGTTGTACGAAATTCCCACACACAACTTTTGGCTCGACCCGATTTACCTGAATGAGCATCAGAAATTCTGACTCCACATACCACAGGAGAGATATTCACATTTCTTCTGTTGGCTACTTGAGACAGCCTAGTTTCACGGGCACTGCGCAAACTCAAGCAAACTGAAGAGGGCAGCTTTAAAGAAAGTACAGTACACAAATGGGATTTATAAAAAGTACATGAATATGAATCCGATTCTTGAATATCAGAAATCTGATATCTAATGATCATCATCATTACATACCAAACTGCCTCATCCAGAAGCATTTTGAGCAATTGTTTTGCACATGTGTTTGGCCAGATTATCGAGGTTTGCTATAGCAGTAGCCAGGCTACTTTTGTCACTAAATGAAAATATTTCCATCATAACTACAACTTTGATGATGCGTCACAAAGTCTGTCTGCGAATGTATGAGTGTGTCAAAGTCAGGTGAAAATGTCATTTTTGTCAAGATGTGTTTTACAGACATTTGAATTTGTGTTTGTGTATTCCAGGCCCATGCAGCATAAGAGATCCACCTCTCCAGTGCCGAGCTTTGAGTCCATGAAGAGTGACCAGTCCATAGATTTGCCTCCGCGCATGGGAGGAGATGTTCCTGCTGGCCAGAGGTGGGTATCAATCTGACATCCACACAGGAAACACACTCACCACTGACCTGGCAAGCCAGACTGTAACATTATCAATTTAGTAATCTCGATCTTAATACCTTGCCTGGCGAAAAGTAATCAGCCAAAGTAGGGCAGCCATGGCCTAGTGGTTTGAGAGTTGGTCTTTCAATCTAAGGGTTGCAGGTTCAAATCCCCTCTGACCTCTCCCTACATCTCCATCCATGGAAGTATGAGAACATGTTATGTTACTGGAAGAGAACTGCGCTCATCCAGTACAAGCCGTCTGGCTCTGCCATCCAGTCGCTCTAGGTACTCCCAGTCAAGATTGTTCTCCGTTGTGGTACCCAAGTGGTGGAACGGTCTCCCAGAGGCAGCAAGACTAAGCACATCCCTTGCAGCCTTCAAGAAACAACAAAAGACCTTCCTCTTTTGAGAGAATCTACTAGACTAATGCTTGAGCTGGCCTTTCCACCTGCAGACTCTTGACATGATGTTTAGTTTAGTTTAGTTTGTGTTTGTGTGTGTGTGTACTCATTATTTACTCTCTCTCTATATATATATATTTTAAAAAAAACCTAACCGCTCTTTGCAACTGCACTTGATGTTCTGTATATCTCCTGTGCATTTTGTATTTGCTTGTGATGTTGGCTTGATTATGTCCTCTTTTGAAAGTCACTTTGGTTATAAAGCGTCTGCCAAATGCAATGTAATGTAATGTTTCCCACCACCTGACAAAAAAGAACAGAAGTGTTTACTGTTTTGTTTTACAGGTCAATGAAGTCTAGTCCAAAGTAACCCATTTCCCGTTCATGCAAAACATATTGTGTCTATGATTGTGTTTTAATGAAGGCTACTTACGCCATAAAGAGGGATGTGCATAGCCTCGTAGCCTCCAGCCAGATAATTGAAACAATCATAGGCTCTGAGGGCAGAATATGACCGCCTGGATGATGACCGTCTGTGTCCCGACTACCAAGCACAGACGGCACTTCCCTTCAAGCGTAGCAATTCATTTGCAATCGAATAGAATCAAATAGAAGATGTAATATCCACAATTCAGCACCTCCGTTTTGCTTTTTCCATTCTCATTGATGAAAACACAATCCATGATGCTTGCTTGTTGATAAACCCGCCTCTCCTCTGTTCATCAAAGTAGTAATTAAGTAGAACATGCCCATATGAAACATCGGAAGATTTATTTAAAAGTGAGGCCAAAATGTTTGCCTTTAAACAAAACAATGTGAATTTCTGCTGCACTGAACAGCTTCGTTGTGACCTAAATGTCACCATTCTGCAAAAAAAGGAATATCGCCAAAAACTAAAAATAGATCTTTGTACGCGATTTTCTCCGTTTCGTTCAAGCCGAAATGTAGTGCTGGGGTTCGGAGCACGGCACAATTGGCAATCCGGTGTAACCAGAGAAGGACTAAATAATAAGTACAAAGGCAAAAGAATATGGTGTCACATGGATGCCTATTTTCGGTTATTTAAGAGATAAGTACAAAGGGAAAAGACTCTGGTGCCACACGTTTGTCTATTTTCTCTATTTTCCGTTATGTATTTTTTCAGTGCAGTAAGACTAACGTTTCGACATGCGTCTTCATCAGAGTCCTCCCAGGCTCCTCGAGGACTCTGATGAAGACGCATATCGAAACGTTAATCTTACTACACTGAAAAAATACATGACAGAAAATAGAGAAAATAGCCATACGTGTGGCACCAGAATCTTTTCACTTTGTACTTATCTCTTAGTCTATGTTTGTAGCACAGGGCAGTAGAGTTGCCCTGTCGGGACCCGAACTCAGACCTCTCCTGTCCTTTAAGATCAAAATAGCCAGCCAGATATATAGTATGCATCACTACTACAGCTTTGATGACTCAAAAGTCATTAGACAAAATGTGTGTGTGTGTGTGTGTGTGTGTTTGTGATCCAGCACAATGCAGTATAAGAGACCCTCTTCTCCAGTGCCGAGCTGTGTGTCCATGAAGAGTGACCAGTCCATGGATTTGCCTCCGCGCATGGAAGGAGATGTTCCTGCTCGCCAAAGGTGGGTATCAGTCTGACATTTACACAGGAAATATACTCAACACTGACCTGGTGAGCCAAACTGTAACATTAACAACTTGGTTTTGTTGCTTTGTGTCGTTGACTAGGGCTGTAACCATTTTGTAGAAATCACGATACGCAGAGTCACAATACTGTATTGCAGTACGGTCTTTCCAAGTTATATTACCCTTCAGTCTAGAACACAAATGATAGTGATAGTGTCAGTCAACTCAAGGTGTACATTTGTCAACAGACATTTTATAGACGTTTGACTGTGTGTGTGTGTGTGTGTGTGTGTGTGTGTGTGTGTGTGTGTGTGTGTGTGTGTGTGTGTGTGTGTGTGTGTGTGTGTGTGTGTGTGTGTGTGTGTGTGTGTGTAATCCAGCCCCATGCAGTTTAAGAGACCGTCCTCTCCAGTGCCGAGCTGTGTATCCATGAAGAGTGACCAGTCCATGGAGAAGCCTCCGCGTATGGGAGGAGATGTTCCTGCTGGCCAGAGGTGGGTATCAATCTGACATTCACATAGGAAATAAACTCACCACTGGCCTGGCAAGCCAGACTGTAACTTTAACAACTTAGTGATCTCGATCTTAAGATCTTGCCTGACGAAAGGTAATCAATTTTGCATAAAGAGAACGAAAGAATGAGACGGTGAGTTCATACTTTTGGCCTGTGCTGTAAGTACAGTAAGTTTGGCAGCCAAAAAAGTCTATTAATTTCTAGAAATTCAAAATGGTGGACATAGGGAAAATTGCACTTTTCTTACATGAAAATGTGGATCTTCTCAGTAATAATAAATATGTAGAATTTGATGGTGGTGGTTGGTATTTGTTAACGCAAAGTTAACACAACAACATTAACCATAATACACTTAAAGGGAGACAACATAGGATTAAAAAGTTGATTAATTACCTTCCAGATTTAGACAAGGCTCAAATGAGACATTGGTAAGCGAGCAGTGACTCTTACGATCGCTTGCTGTACCCTATCAGAAAGTACCACTTCCACAGTCTGTTGTCCGAAATTCCCACATCGAACTTTTGGCTGACTGACCTGAATGAGCGTCACAAATCCCCAACCCCCCCCTGCAATCAAGAGAATCAGCAACCAGGAGCTCAGCACAGAGTAGACAAGCACAACTACCAATCTAACATGCTGTAATTAGGCTTCCAGACTACTATGTAACAGCTTGCACACACGTTTTGGCCAGATTATTGAAGTTTACCATAGCAATATCCAGGCTACTTTAGTCACTAAAACAAAATTAATTTCTATCGCTATTACAACTTTGCTGATGTGTCACAATATAAGTCTGTGTATGTTTGAGTGTATATTTGAGTCAATGTCAAGTGAACATGTCCTTTTTGTCAAGGTTTTTTTTAAACAAATATTTGAATTTGTCTTTGTGTAATTCAGTCCCATTCAGCATAAGAGACCCTCCTCTCCAGTGCCGAGCTGTGTGTCCATGAAGAGTGACCAGTCCATGGAGAAGCCTCCGCGTATGCGAGGAGATTCTGCTGGTCAGAGGTGGGTATCAATCTTTTTTGAAGTTTTTGAAAAAGAAAACTCTGCACATACAAGCCATGTCTCATTATTATTTATTTATATTACCACCATGTCCACAAGCAGATACGTTTAGTCTCTTAAGCCATCATCAGTGCGTGGTACTCAGAACAAAGAAAGGAGTGCATCTTATCAAAGGGGAGGTGAGAGGTCCCAGGTTGCAGGTGAATCACATGATAGTGGGCAGCAACAAAACAACACATTATATATAAAAATAAAGGAAAAGAAAAAACAAGGCAAGAATTGTAGGATGTCTCAAAGTCGAAATTGTATAAAGCAGCATTTACCATCGCTAACCCATGCCAACACCATGAATCATAAATGAAATGTCATGACCAATAGCTAAATTAATTTTAGTAAGAAATGGTAGCCATGAAGAAAACAGCAGCCTTCACTCATACCCATGGCCGTAGGGACATTTGAGGCTAGCGAGGTCCGGACCTCGCCTATCATGAGAGGTTTTATTATTATTATTATTATTTTAACAGCAAATACAGTTGTGCTCATATGTTTACATACCCCAGCAGAATAAACGCTTTCTTTGCGATTTCTCACAAAATATGAAGGATTACACAAAACCTTTTTTTTCACTCATTGCTAGTGACTAGCTTAAGATATTTATTAGCAATATTCTGTGTTTACTCTTTCAAAAGCATGATCACAACCCAAACTACCCAAATGACCCTGTTCAAAAGTTTACATACCCTAGTTTCTGATGCTGAATATGGCCCTGTTTAACAGGGACCGCTCTAAATTGTTTGTGGTAGTTGTGGATAAGGCTCTTAATGTTCTCAGATGACAAAACAGCACATTCTTCCTGGCAGAATGGTTGTTTCCTATAATATCTTTGGGTGTCTTGCTGGAACCTCACATTTGAGGTTTCCCCTGAGTGGCTCAATGATGTTGAGATCAGGAGAGTGAGATGGTCGCTCAAAAACCTTCATTTTATTCTTTCTGAAGCTAATGACGAGTTGATTTGGCTTTTTGTGTCGAAATATTGTCATGTTGGCACCGTTGGAATTTCAATTCAGAAATTAATTGGTTGGAATCAAGCCAATGGGCAAGGGAATCATTGCATTGCAATGATCATTGCAAGGGAAATTGTTCAGGAGGCATAGGACAACCAAAAAATAACTTCAGGTGAAATATAGGACAATATGAAAAAATGTTTTAAACTGTACAGGAAAGAGGCACTTGAGGAAAGATGGGCTGTTGGGGGTTGCCAGGAGAAAGCCATTACCACAAAAATGCAAACATGTTATTTTGCATATGATACACCAAATAGCACAGTGAGAAGCATCAAAATGCCTGTGACAAAGTCATTTGGAAAAATGAGATCAATATGGAACTTTTTTAGGCCACTATTAACAGTACCATTTGGAGAACAGTCAATGGAGCCTATGATGAAAGTTACACCATACCCTTCTGTGAAACATGGTCATGGACCACTGATTTCATGGGGACATTTGAGTTACAAATGCATTATACTTTTGATCCATACTCGCAGAATGATGAATACATTGCCCTGTGAAAAATACTGGAGGAAACTTGACACACATCAGCCTTGAAACTGCACATGGTCCATTGTTTGGACATGCCAACATGACAATATTTCAACACAGAAAGCCAAATCAACCCGTCACTAGCTTCAGAAAGAATAAAATGAAGTTTTTGAGCGACCGTCTCACTCTCCTGATCTCAACATCATTGAGCCATTCAGGGGAAACCTCAAATGTGAGGTTCCAGCAAGACACCCAAAAATATTATAGGAAACAACCATTCTGCCAGGAAGAATGTGCTGTTTTGTCATCTGAGAACATTAAGAGCCTTATCCACAACTACCACAAACAATTTAGAGCGGTCCCTGATGTTAAACAGGGCTATATTCAGCATTAGAAACTAGGGTATGTAAACTTTTGAACAGGGTCATTTGGGTAGTTTGGGTTGTGATCATGCTTTTGAAAGAGTAAACACAGAATATTGCTAATAAATATCTTAAGCTAGTCACTAGCAATGAGTGAAAAAAAAGGTTTTGTGTAATCCTTCATATTTTGTGAGAAATCACGAAGAAAGCGTTTATTCTGCTGGGGTATGTAAACATATGAGCACAACTGTATGACCAACTGAAACACACAAAAACATCTATAAACCTTTGTGAAGCGTCCTTTGCAAACTGTGGTTAACCTCCATGTGCTATGTGTTCTAGTTTTGCCTTTGTGTTCTGTTTTTGCGAGTAAATAAGGTTAATTAATATCGCAAGTGGTGCGACTCGTGGGAGAGAACGCAACTCAGCCGACATCGCAAGTGTTTGGTCGCGTTCGTGACAGCGCATTGCGCAACGCAAAATTACCATGCTTTCTGGTTAGAAAAATGCATTGAAATGGCAAAGTGTGCGTGTGCAGCCTGCGCAGTAATGTGCCGTCACGAACGCGCCCATTAAGCACGCGCTTGGTGAGATCTCCGCTATCAGAAAGCCCGCGCTTGGTGAGATCTCCGCCAACAGAAAGCTAACCGTTGTTTACCTAAAGCTCATGCGTAACAAGTAGGCTATGGTGTCTTAAAAAGCCATTTGAGTCATTATTTTAAGAAGGTCGGCTGCTGCATCAGCTGCTGCATAAAGGTAAAAGCATAGGATATCCATGAAAGGTAATTGATTGTAAATTGGAAAGCCTGTGATAAACACTGATAGAGGAGGTCACCGGAACATCTTCAGGTGTGGATATTTTCCTGTTAATTTGGACAAGTGCCAAGACTATCGACGTTGCCACGTCTTCGTCAGACTCAATCGCAGTAAAATATCCACACCTGAAGAGGCTCCCGTGACTACTGTGTCTGCATAGCCGTGACGCACCAGATGGCTCAGGAGCGCGGAGGATAGGCTACTTTTCTTTCTCGTTGATAGACTTTTGTCTTCTGCGCTTGTGAAGAACTATAACAACAACTAAATTAAAACAAAACGTTTGATGCGACTCGAGGAAGAAACATGTTTACTCCAAAATAGGTGGTTTACACTACAGCGATAGCTATCCCTGTACCTTTGGAGGAAACAGCTGAAGTGTAATTTCATTGGGAGAAAAAATATGAATGGCTGAGCAACTTGCCATCTGAGGATGTAGCTTATTGTGCAACTTCTGGGTGAAACTTTAGTTTCCTTACAAAGGGCTTTACTGACTGGGAGAATGTTGTTTATGATAAAAGAGGCATGATACCAAAGCATAGCCATTCAAAGTAAATAGGCTGAGTTAGCTGAAAACTACAACATATTTATTATTATACATGTCTACATATTTACTATTTCACATTAGGCCTATACATTCATAGAGGAGGGCCCTATATATAGGCCTGTGTAGCCTATATTTATTTATTTTATGAATTAATTTTTAATTAATATTTTTTATTAATAATGAAATTTCGGACCTCGCCTACTTCACATGGCTGGCTACGGCCATGCTCATACCCACCCCTTGCATCCCCATAGATGTGCAATAGACAGCAGCAACAAAACAACACATTATTTTTTTTTTTAAGGAAAAAATAAAGGAAAAGAAAAAAAAGGCAAGAATTGTAGAATTGTATAAAGCAGCATTTACCATCGCTAACCCATGCCATGAAGAAAACAGCAGCCTTCACTCATACCCACCCCTTGCATCCCCATAGATGTGCAATACACCCACCCCCATGACGCTTGTTTGCCCATCAGTGTCCAGTGAACCTACAAAGGAAAAGAAGACCAATACATTACAAGAAACCGGTTAAAGTTAGTTCTTCATTCAGCACATTGGGTTGGATTGTTTGGAGTGCAAAGATCCAATAGGCCTCTCATTGGAGGAAGTGGCGCTCTCCGTCGACACCTTGTTTAAGAGGCTTGACAAACACGATGCCCTCATTGAAGTGTCTCGCCATAGGTGACTTAATGTCATGATTATGTTACTTTTATGTTCGTATATTCGTATTATTGTTTCACATTTTGTTTTTTCCCAATGTATACAAATCCGCACAGACATTTTAACAAGTAAATCACAAAAGTGGTGCGGCACATTATTCTCCCCCTCACAGAGAATTACCTGCCAGTACGCAGGTGTAGAAAGGCATTGCCCTTGATTCTTTTGAAAGCAAAAAGTGGAGGCTGTTGGAAGGAGTAGCCAATCTGCGAGTCACTGGACAGTATGTGCCAGTGTCTTTTCACAGCTTTGGCCCCCTGTCCGCCAATTGCCTACCCCTGCTGTACACTGTCAGAAATGACCACTTTCACAGTCTGTTGTACGAAATTCTCACATGCAACTTTTGGCTGACCGACCCAAATGAGTGTCAGAATTTCTGGCTTCACATACCACAAGACAGATATTCAAATTCGTTCTGTTGGCTACTTGAGACAGGCTGGTTTCGCGGGCGCTGCGCAAACTCAAGAAAACTGAAGCTTTAAAGAAAGTACAGAAACACAAGTGGGATTTATGAAAAGCACATGAATATGAATCAGATTCTTGAATATCAGAAATCTGATATTTAATTATCATCATTACATACCAAACTGCCTCAAGAGAAGCACTTTTAGGGCTCTGCTTTGCACATGTGTTTGGCCAGATTGTGGAGGTTTGTGATAGCAATAGTCAGGCTACTTTTGTCACTAAAAGCAAATTAATTTCCATCAATTACAACTTTGATGTTTAACAAAATCTGTCTGCGTATGTTTGAGTCAAAGTCAAGTGAAAATGTCATTTTTGTCAAAAGTGTTTTACAGACATTTGAATTCATCTTTGTGTAATTCAGGCCCATGCAACATGAGAGACCCCCCTCTCCAGTGCCGAGCTGTGTGTCCATGAAGAGTGAGCAGTCCATGGAGAAGCCTCCACGTATGGGAGGAAATGTTCCTGCTTGCCAGAGGTGGGTATCATTCTGACATTCACACAGGAAACACAGTCACCACTGACCTGGTAAGCCAGACTGTAACATTAACAACTTTTATTCTCGATCTTAAGACCTTGCCTGTTGAAAAGTAATCAATTGTGCATAATGTCCCTTTCATTAACAGAAGAATACATGATTTACATCAAGTGCTTGTGCTACAGTCTGAGATTCACACAGGAAACATTTAGTAATCAGACCTTTAGATGCACTCTGTGGGATTGTAGTCAGAGTAGGTATTGCAACCACACTGCTTCCTGAAACTGTCCCACCTATTGCCAACTTTGATTTTGTCATGATCAAGTAATAAACTAACCTTCATTTATATGACCAAAGTGCAGTAAGTTTTGCAGCCAGAAAAGTCTTCAAAGTTCTAGAAATTCAAAATGTTGGACATGGAGAAGATCCACATTTTCATGTATGAAAAGTGCAAAATTAACTGTCATAATGAATGCGTAGTATTTAATGGTGGTGGTAAGTATTTGTTAACACAACAACAACACACTGTACAATAGTAGTAGATGGTGTGAGAGAAGCAAGTCGTCAAGTCACGTCGGTTTTATTGTCAATTTCTTTACATGCACTGGTCATACAAAGAATTGAAATTACGTTTCTTACTTTCCCATACGGATATAGACATGGTCTTTAGGTAGGGACATAGACAAGACATTGACAGTACACATACATTACACCCAGAATATCTATACAATACCCTCACAGACATATAAAGTGCAAGACTGGGCAACAGCAGACATATATAGAACATACAGTTAGGGCCATAAATATTTGGACATCTGCACAATTTTCATCTTTTTGGTGCTGTACACCATCCCAATGGATTTGAAATGAAACAAATGAGATATGCATTAACAGCAGACTTTCAGCTTTAATATGGGGTGTTTCAAGTTTCAAGTCAAGTCAAGTTTATTGTCAATTTCTTTACATGCACTGGTCATACAAAGAATTTGAAATTGCGTTTCTTGCTCTCCCATGCAGACATAGACTAATCTAGGTAAGGACATAGACAGTATAGACATAGACAGTACTCATACATGGACATAGACAGTATGGACGTAGACATTGCTCATACAGACATTTAAAGTGCAAGACTGGACAACAGAAGACTTGTAGAGAACATACATTAAGAGGAGGTATTTTGTTGTGCTTTTTCTAAAAGTCCTTTATAGCGTTCTGACATAGTAATAGTAGCATTTGAAGAAAATAAATAATTAAAAAAGGTTTTTTTTTTTTTTTTTTTTTTTTTTTTAAATACACCAGCAGCAGTATGTGTGTGTGTGTGTGTGTTTGTATGTGTTTTGTGTGCGTGTGTGTGTGTGTGTGTGTGTGTGTGTGTGTGTGTGTGTGTGTGTGTGTTTAGTGCAGGTAGAAAGTGCGGTGTGCGTCTGTGTGTGTGTACCTGTGTGTGTGTGTGTGTGTGTGTGTGTGTGTGTGTATGTGTGTGAGTATGAGTTGTGTGTCAGTGTGTGTATGTTTGGGTTTAGTGCAGAAAGTGCAGTGTGCTTGTGTGTGTGTGTGTGTGTGTGTGTGTGTGTGTGTGTGTGTGTGTGTGTGTGTGTGTGTGTGTGTGTGTGTGTGTGTGTGTGTGTGTGTGTGTGTGTGTGTGTGTGTGTGTATGTGCATGTGTATGTTTTGAGTTAGTGCAGGTTGAAAGTTCAGTCACAGATGTAGTAGTGCAGGTGGAATGTTCAGTCGCAGATATGGTGGTGGGGATGAGGGGGGGAGCGTTGTCAGTGGCCTGGCTGGCTAGAGGCTGACAGTGAAGGGAGAGTGGGTTGAGTGTTCAGTATCTTGATTGCTTGATGCATCGTGCTGCAGGAGGCTGAACAGTTTGTGTGCAGGGTGGCTTGTGTCTTTGATGATCATCAGTGCTTTTCGGGTGAGGCGTGCGGTGTAAATGTCCTGCAGGGAGGGGAGTGATACTCCAATGATCTTCTTCGCTGTGTTCACAACACGCTGGAGTGTCTTCCTGTTTTTCTCCGTGCAGCTTCCTCCCCACACTGTGATGCAGCTGGACACGACGCTCTCTATGGTTCCTCTGTAGAATGTTGTCATGATGGAGGGTGTAGCACTTGCCTTCTTTAGTTTGCGCAAGAAGTAGAGACGCTGATGGGCCTTCTTCGCCAGTGATGTAGTGTTGGTGGTCCAAGAGAGGTCGTCGCTGATGTGCACTCCAAGGAACTTGGTGCTGCTCACTCTCTCCACAGCATCACCGTCGATGGTCAGTGGTGGCAGTTGTTTTTGGACCCTCTGAAAGTTGACAACAATCTCCTTGGTCTTGTTGACATTCAGCAGGAGGTTGTTGTCTTTGCATCATCTGGCCAGCAGGTCTACTTCTTCTCTGTAGTGGGTCTCATCGCCCTTAGTGATGAGGCCCACCAGTGTTGTATCATCCGCAAACTTCACTAGATGGTTAGTGCTGTGGGTCGTTGTGCAGTCATGTGTCAGCAGCGTGAACAGCAGGGGGCTGAGAACACAACCTTGCGGAGCCCCCGTGCTCAGGGTCAGGGTGCTTGAGGTGTTATTCCCTACCCGTACTGCTTGTGGTCTCTGCATCAGGAAGTCCAGCAGCCAGTTGCAGAGGGAGGTGCTGAAACCTAGTTTGTCCAGTTTTCTGATGAGTTGTTGTGGTATTATGGTATTGAATGCTGAACTGAAGTCAATGAACAGCATTCTCACATATGAGTCTTTATTGTCCAAGTGGGTGAGGGCTGGATGGAGGGCAGAGCAGATTGCATCCTCCGTGGATCGCTTGGCTCGGTATGCGAACTGGTAGGGGTCCAGGGTGGGGGGTAGGGTGGCTTTGATGTGTGACAGGACTAGCCGTTCGAAGCACTTCATGATTATGGGCGTCAGTGCTACAGGACGGTAGTCATTGAAGCATGATGGTGATGATTTCTTCGGCACGGGTATGATGGTAGCAGCTTTGAAAAGTGATGGGATGACTGCTTGCTCCAGAGAGATGTTAAAGATGTCTGTGAAGACATCCTTCAGCTCTTCTGCACAATCCTTCAACACTCGGCCAGGTATGTTGTCTGGGCCAGCTGCTTTGCGTGGGTTGATGGTGGCCAGTGTCCTCTTCACACTGGCAGAGGACAGGTACAGGGGTTGATCATGGGGGGGAGGGGGAGTTTTCTGTGGATGAGTGTCATTTTGTGCTTCAAAACGGGCAAAGAAACTGTTCAGGTCGTTTAGCAGAGAGGTGTTGTTGTCACAGCTTCGTGGTGCGAGCTTATAGTCCGTGATGGTCTGTATGCCCTGCCACAGGCTCTGTGCATCGCTGCTGTCTTTGAAGTGTGTTGTTATTTTGTCCGAGTATTCCTTTTTTGCTTTCCTGATGCCCTGGGACAGGTTTGCCCTTGCTGCTTTTAGGCCAGCTACGTCTCCTGCTCTGAAGGCTTTGTCTCTGGCCCTCAGCAGTCTGTGAACGTCTCCTGTGAACCATGGCTTCTGGTTGGCCCTGGTGGTGATGTGTTTTATTTCTGTAACATCATCAATGCATTTTGTGATGTAGGAGGTCACGGTGTCTGTGTACTCCTCAATGTCAATGTGGTTGCTGTGGGTGGCAGCTGTTTTGAACATGTCCCAATCTGTGGTTTCAAAGCAGTCTTGTAGTCGTGACACTGCTCCCTCTGGCCATTTTCTCACCTCCTTCAGAGCTGGTTTGGTGAGTTTTACCTTTTGTCTGTAGGCTGGCAGTAGCAGAATCGTTAGGTGGTCTGATAGGCCGATGTGGGGGATGGGCTTTGCCTTGTATGCTCCTTGTTTTGGGGTATAAACAAAGTCCAGGGTGTTTTGTCCTCTTGTTGGAAAGTTAACATGTTGGTGAAATTTTGGAAGTACTGTTTTGAGATTTCCGTGGTTGAAATCTCCCATGACCACTGTGAAGGCATCTGGGTGTGCATCTTGTTGTTCACTGATTCCCCGATGCAGCTCGTTCAGTGCCTCGCTTCTGACGCTATTGGTGTTGCTAGGAGCGAGGTAAACTGCGACCAGTAGAATGGCGGATATTTCTCTTGGTAAATAGAAGGGTCGGCACTTGATGATCATGAACTCCACTAGTGGAGAGCAGTGTCTCTGTACCACCGTAGCATTTTTGCACCAAGCATCATGTGTGTAAACACATATTCCTCCCCCTCGTTTTTTCTCTGCAAGGGCTCTGTCCGCTCGGTGGCACGTAAGTTGCTCCAGTTGTAGAGCGGAGTCGGGTATGCCGTCGTTCAGCCATGATTCTGTAAACACGGTCACACAGCAATTCCTCACAGTTTTGTTCGCTGATCTTAGTAGCCGTATGTCATCCATCTTATTGTCCATAGATCTTACGTTTGCCAAGAGAATTGATGGTATTGCTGGACGAGTTGGGTTGGCTGCAAGCCGTGTTTCGACGCCACCTCGTTTGCCTCTCTTCCTAATTCTGGAGCACCTCTTTCGCCGTCTCCATGTAGGCGAAGCAGACGGGTCCGATGTATGCCGTCGTAGTATCCCCAGTTCTTCCAGTAGCTCTGTTGGTATATCCAATACATCGCTGAAGTTGTCCATTCTTATCTGCAACAGCTGTTGCCGACTGTACATGCGTTCCGACATAGTTTCCGACGATAGACATTTCGAATGACACATTATAACACAAATAAACACTGCGAGTTGGGAGAGTAAGGAGTCGCTGCAGCTACGTGCGCCACGTCCGGAAGTTTGCGTCCAAATCGAGTGAACTGTGAAGGAATTATGACATTTTCTATTAGTGCCACCCCTTTTTTAAGGGACCAAAAGTAATTGGACAGTCTAGTATTTATACATCAAACTTTCAATTTTTAATTATTTGGTTGCAAATACTTTTCAGTCAGTTACAGCCTGTAATTTGCAATCCATAGACATCAATAGACACTGGGTTTTATCCCTGGTGATGCTATAGTGAGCTCTATCGCAACAGTCTTCAGTTCCTGCTTATTCTTAGGGTATTTTCCCTTCAGTTTTGCCAGCAGCAAGTGAAATGCTTGCTCAACCGTACTCAGGTGAGGTGATTGACTGGACCATTGAATAATATTCCACTTTTTGGGGTAGAAATGGCTTAGTGGCATTCACATGAAGCTTTGGGTCATTGTACATCTGCACTGTGAAGCATTGTCCAATGAGTTCAGAACCATTAGGTTTAATATGACATGATAATATAGCCTGAAAATCTTCAGAATTCATCCTGTGGCTTTTGTTGGTAGTCCTCATCATCAATAAATACAAGGGGAAAATAGTATTGACAGATATGCATGCCCACACCATGACACTACCACCACCATGATTCACTGATTGGGTGGTATGCTTTGAATCATGAGCAGTTCCTTCCCTTCTCTATACTCCTTTCTTCCCATTACCCTTGTACAAGATGATTTTTGTCTCCTCTGTCCATAGGATGTAGCTCAAGACCTATACAGTCTTTTAAAGATGTTGTTTGTCAAAGCCAAATCTGGTATTGCTATTTCTGATGCTATCAATAATTTACATCTTTTAGTGAACCCTCTGTATTTCCTATGGTGAAGTGTTCCTGAATGTTCTTGATCTTTTTCTCGATTGTTGCCTTGGACATGTATCCACCGTTCACCTGGACACTGTTCTACATCTGGCAAACTGTTGGGAGATGGGTTTTTGTTCACCAGATACAGAATATTGTCTGTCATCCACAACATATGTCTTCCATGTCTGCCAGGTAATTTGGTGTTGCTCTGGTATTTCTTTTTTCCAACATTCTGAACTCTTGAGTTAATCATATTCAATGTTTCCCCATCTCTAAAATGGGTTTGTTTTGATTTTTTTCAACCTTATGATGGCTTGCATCACTGATGGTGACAGGTGGACTTTGGATCTCATAGACATTCCGTAAAAATATATGGAAATGCAAATGGAACACTTCAAATTACTCTAAGACCTTGTTTTGACATCTTGGTGATGGTGTAGTAAGGGAATAACACACATCTGACTGGAAAATAGCTGAGAAGCCTACTGTCCAATTACTTTTGATCCCTTGAAAAGTGGGCAACACAGACAAAAAACGTTGCTATTTCATTCTTGTTAATGCGATATGGATGTTAACACCTTCACATTAACGCTAAGAGTCTACAGTTAATGCACAGCTTGTTTGTTTAATTTCAAATCCATTGTGGTGGGGTATAGGGTGGAAAAGGATGATAATTGTGTTGCTGTCCAAATATTTCTGGCCCTAACTGTATATTAAGAAGATGTATCGAATAAGTTTGGATATTGCAACCAACGTGCAACTACATAAGACATTTTTGTCACGTTATATGTAGGCATTAAATAGCCTCGCAAAGCTCCTACCGTCTACAGTTTCACACAAACACATGTTTTACAAGATGGTCGTTTTCTTCTGATGATGACTTGACTCTTATCAAAGTTGCTGCTAACTTTTGGTCACTATGCTTCGTGGCCAACAAAGTTAACAAGACATGATCAACGCATTGCCTGTTCAGTTTTTATTTTCCAGCGGGCACATTTGTTGTAACAAACTCCAAACTCATGTCTCGCATCGGATGATTTCATGGTAAAGTGTAGTGGAGAACCACCCGTCCTGTCAGTGTCGCTTCACATAGTCTTGGTAACAGACGGTCAGAACAACGCACTTATTCCTGACCTGTTTACTTATCAAAACTTCCCTGCTCTTGACATGTTGCGTTTAAAGATTTCATCAATGCTCTGATGGCCAGTGTTAGGACGGGAGACAATCGGAAGTGCCGAGTGGGAGAGGGATGCGTCTTTGGATGGGTTCACGGTCAACATGCGCTGACATGGATCATTATCTAGCATAGAACTTTTGCGCATCACCTCGTGGGCCAGATATGATATCGTGACCATATTTTGTGTTTGAAATGTCTTGTAGACTGATAAATAATGACGAAAATAATGGATCTTTAATTTTATCATAAGAAATGAGCAAATTACGTGCAATTCCGCGTTTATAACCAAATTCCGTTTTAATGTCTACATTCCGTGATTCCGTCCGTGTTTTCTGTATCGCAGAAATCATAGGGCTCTATATTAGGTGTAGGTCTGCATATTAGGCTATATATACAGTATATTAGGTGTAGGTCTGCATATTAGGCTATACAGTATATTAGGTGTAGGTCTGCATATTAGGCTATATATACAGTATATTAGGTGTAGGTCTGCATATTAGGCTATACAGTATATTAGGTGTAGGTCTGCATATTAGGCTGTATATACAGTATATTAGGTGTAGGTCTGCATATTAGGCTATACATTATATTAGGTGTTGGTCTGCATATTAGGTTATACGGATATACAGTATATTAGGTGTAGGTCTGCATATTAGGCTATAGTATATTAGGTGTAGGTCTGCATATTAGGCTATATACATAGTATATTAGGTGTAGGTCTGCATATTAGTCTATATATACAGTATATTAGGTGTGTAGGCTATAGGCTCGAGCTAATACAGTAAGCAGACCATTTTCTCACACTGGGAGAGGTTTTATGACAGCATAAATAATTTTGTTTGTTTTTTTGTCTTTCTGCACACTGTTTCCATTCTGGTCCATTTAGTGTGGAGATTCAACAGGCCCACAAATCACACCTGCTGGAGAGGTCCAAGTGTCTGATGGAGGGACTCACACATCAGGGAAGCTCCACGCTGCTCAGGAAGATCTACACTGACCTTTACATCACGGCGGGGGGAGGATGGAGTGTCAATGAAGAACACGAGGTCAGACAGATAGAGAGGGCATCCTGGAAAGAAGCAGCACAAGACATACCAGGAGAAGATGAAGAACACGAGATCAGACAGATAGAGAGGGCATCCTGGAGAGAAGCTGCACAAGGAATGTCAGTCAGCTCCAAACTGCTCATCGCAAGTGGAGGAGGAGGATGGCGGGGCTATGCAGAACGTGCACTCAGACAGATGCAGAGAGACAGGCCAATAAAATGCAGCGACATCATCTATCGCTTATCTGAAAAAGTCAGTCAGTTACCTGATCAAGTCAAGCCCTCATCTAAAGAAGTAAATCACGTGGCTAAGAAAGTCAAACCAATTGGAATATTACTGACAAAGGGAGTGGCTGGCATTGGAAAAACCGTCTCTGTGCAGAAGTTCATTCTGGACTGGGCTGAAGGCACATCCAATCAGGATGTCGACTTCATATTTCCTCTTCCTTTCCGAGAGCTGAACCTGATGAAGGAGAAAACAATCAGTCTAGTTGATCTCATTAGGCACTTTTTCTCAGATTTGAAGGATCTGAGAGTCTTCACCAGTTTAGAGAACAGAGTCATGTTCATCTTTGATGGTCTGGATGAGTGTCGACTTCCCCTAGATTTTCGCTCCAACCCTGAGTGCTCTGATGTGACAAAGTCAGTGCCAGTGGACGTGCTGTTGACAAATCTCATCAAGGGCAAGCTGCTGCCCTCAGCGCTCCTCTGGATCACCACCCGACCAGCAGCAGCCAATCAGATCCCTCGGGAGTGTGTGAACCAGGTGACAGAAATAAGGGGATTTAACGACCCACAGAAGGAAGAGTACTTCAGGAAGAAGCTCTGTGATGAGAGCCTGGCCAGCAGAATCATCGCTCACCTGAAGTCATGCAGGAGCCTCTTCATCATGTGCCACATTCCGGTCTTCAGCTGGATTTTAGCTACAGTAGTAGAGAGAACATCAGATGGATCAGGGAGTGTAGAGATGCCAAGGACTCTCACTCATATGTACACACGCTTCCTCATCATTCAGGTCAGAATTAGACATACCAAATACACAGAGCCAGAAGAGAGAGACGAAGAGATGCTTTTCAAACTGTGCAAACTGGCTTTCCAACAGCTGGAGATGGGAAATCTGATCTTCTATGAGGGAGACCTAAGGCAGTGTGGCATTGATGTCACAGAAGCATCCGTCTACTCAGGAGTGTGTACTCAGATCTTCAGAGAGGAGGCTGGACTGTACCAGGGGAAAGTGTTCAGCTTTGTGCATCTCAGTATTCAGGAGTTTCTGGCAGCGTTATATGTGTTCCTCTGCTTCATTAACGGAGAAAGAAACATGTCTGACCAACAGCAAACCTCTGAGCTCTCTGCTCTGTTCAGGGCAGCAACGCTTCAGGACCTACACAAGACGGCAGTGGATCTGGCGTTAAAGAGTAGGAATGGACACCTGGACCTTTTCCTCCGCTTCCTCCTGGGCCTCTCACTGGAGTCCAATCAGAAGCTCTTAAACCAACTAATGGCACAGACCAAAAGCCAATCACAAAGCTCAGAGCAAACAGCCCAGTTAGTCAAAAATAAGATTAGAGGTCAGAGGGAGACAGACAGAAGTGTCAACCTGTTCTACTGTCTGAATGAGTTGAATCGGTATGCTGTAGTGGAGCACATTGACAGGAGCTCAGGGACTCTGACTGTAGAGGTGCTCTTACCAGGACAGTGGAAGACTAGGAAGTTTGTGTTTCAGACATCTTTAGAGTATCTGGATGGATTTTACCTGCAGAGGTACATAGAGACACCAGAGATGGATCAGACTGATCTCCTCAGCCCAGATGACGTCCTCCAGAAGCTGATACCATCTGATGTGTTCACGTCATCCACCTCAGTAATGTGAGTCTGTCTGTCTGTCTGTCTGTCTGTCTGTCTGTCTGTCTGTCTGTCTGTCTGTCTGTCTGTCTGTCTGTCTGTCTGTCTGTCTGTCTGTCTGTCTGTCTGTCTGTGTGTCTGTGTGTCTCTCTCTCTCTCTCTCTCTCTCTCTCTCTCTCTCTCTCTCTCATAGTGGCCTGTATTCCATTACTGGCCGGGACTCTAATATTGGTCTCGCTGTCGGCGGAGGTAAATAGAGGTCGGCCTAAAATTAGAATCAATGATGGTTTTCTGTATACGGGTATCTCACGTTGTTCTCAAAAGCCACAACTTTAACCATTAAGCTGGTTAACATTAGACAAAGTTCCTCACTCCGAAAAAGGACTCATCAGCTATTACCAAACAAACGTCAATGACTACATGTGAGCAGTGTGTTACAGAAAGAGACGCTTGCTTTGCCCTGGTTGCAAAGTCGTGAATGCATTTGGCGGTCAAACCTGTACTACAGTGGTGCTCATATGTTAACATACCCCAGCAGAATATACGCTTTTTTGGCAATTTCTCACAAAATATGAAGGATTACACAAAACCTTTTTTTTTCACTCATTGCCCGTGACTGGCTTAGGATATTTATTAGCAATCTTCTGTGTTTACTCTTTCAAAAGCATGATCACAACCCAAACTACCCAAATGACCCTGTTGAAAAAGTTACATACCCTAGCTTCTGATGCTGAATATGCCCCTGTCTAACATCAAGGACCACTCTAAATTGTTTGTGGTAGTTGTGGATAAGGCTCTTAAATGCATTTGGCGGTCAAATCTGTACTATGCTTAGCCAGTGGAGGAAGAATAGTTGGCAGGCTACAGTACGTTAGTTGCCTACTTTTTCAATAAATGAACCAAGTATTTTATAGGTTCAAATAGACACATGATCTCGTTTTATTCATTCCACTGGTAGTCTGTTCTGCTCAAAATTCTGGCCTGCCTCCAATTATGGCCCGGACAAAGATGCACTTGAGTAAATACAGGCCCCGGCCTATATTAGAGGATCTATCTATCTATCTATCTATCTATCTATCTATCTATCTATCTATCTATCTATCTATCTATCTATCTATCTATCTATCTATCTATCTATCTATCTATCTATCTATCTATCTATCTATCTATCTATCTACGTGTAGTTTGCAGTGACAGGACTGGATAAAATGTCTCAATTCACACATTTTCCAGTGTGGTGTTAGATGCCTTGATCACCTCGCCACCACTGAACATTTTTTTTTAAATCACATAAAAGATCAGCTGATATACTGTATTTGCAGACTACTGCATTAATAATGATATATTTCTTGGTGAGAAAACTACAGTAATAAGCTTATTAATGATAGCCCTGACATTCATAATGAGAATTTGTGTAGAATTGTGAGAATTGAGTGTAGCTGCTATGATGGGGATCTAGCGAAGAGGATGCAAGCAAAGACACCAGACTTTTTTTGGGCAACAACAATTAATAAATCTTCAGGTTGCTCAAAACTGTTTTTGTTGTCTTAAGAGAGGCTTAGCATTCAAAACACAATATTTGGGGACTGTATAGAAGTATGAAAAGTGTACCAAGCAGTTCGTTTTGAATTAGCATTAAAGTTAGGTATATTTTCCCTTCCACATGGCTAGCAGCTACCTACAGTTTTATTAAACTAGTTGGAAGTCCTTCAACACACTGTTTGCAATCAAATATGGGCCATAACTTTCAAAAATGATGCAAACAGAACCTTTAAATAATTTCTTTACAGACTGATGCCTTCCTTGTCGTGTACCTCACTACAATGTTGTGTGTGTGTGTGTGTGTGTGTGTGTGTGTGTGTGTGTGTGTGTGTGTGTGTGTGTGCGTGCGTGCGTGCGTGTGTGTGTGTGTGTGTGTGTGTGTGTGTGTGTGTGTGTGTGTGCGCGTGCGTGCGTGCGTGCGTGCGTGCGTGCGTGCGTGCGTGCGTGCGTGCGTGCGTGCGTGCGTGCGTGCGTGCGTGCGTGCGTGCGTGCGGTGCTGATGTGTAGGTTGTCTAACTATATTCTGATGTCTCTCCCAGGCTGGAGGAGTGTCCTTTGTCAGGGCAGAGTTGTTCCTATATGGCCTTTGCCCTGACCTCACACTCCTCAAGTCTCACACAGCTGACACTGAAGGGCACAAATGAATCATCACTGACTGTGTCGTCTCCAGCTGGGTGTCATCCAGACTGCAAGCCCTGGAAGTTGAGGTACTAAACATTCACTCTACACATCCTCCCTCTCCTATTCAATATCTCAGATAACAGGCAGCATTCCATAAACAGAACTAGACCAGTCTTTGGGTTCTCCTCCAACGTAAGCTGTTCTCATTACTCTGCTTAAATGTTTTGGTATTTTATTTACCGCAGACTGTGTCACAGACCCTGCTCTAAACGAAATAAACAAATTCATCACATCTGAGATGCTCTTATGACTCTCTCGTAACGGACCATATAGTGAAGAACAGGGACGCTTTTCTACAGATTACTCAGTTTAGAGTGGTGTGTGTGTGTAGTGTGTATGCATGTGCTTGCATGTTGATTTTGCCAATTGAGTCCCATCTGAAATGTAGGAAAAAATAATATTTGTCAAACTCCATCTAAGGTGCATATAGGGAATGCTAAGACCACCTGGTGAATATGTTAAGACAGAAAGAGTCACTATCCTGTCCTGTATCTATTGTTCTTCATATCATGGCTTTGTTATGACAGAACACTGATGGGAAAATAGTTACCCAATATCCAGTTAAAATGCTAAATCCTGTCCTGTATAAGTTGGAAATAGTTAATGAATATCCAGTTAAAATTCTGAATCCTGTCCCGTATCTGTTAAAAATAGTTAATCAATATCCAGTTAAAATGTTAAATCCTGACCTGTATCTGTTGTTCTTTTTCATACTGTTGTCTTCATGGCTTTGGTATGACAAAGGGGCAAAATACTGATGGGAAAATAGTTATCAGATCTTTCAGACTTTCAGATTCTGGTGCTTCTTGCAGACATGCTTTATCACGTAATGCCCAATTGTGCAGCTAAACAAATCATTGCTGATACTCTTGGTGTATAAATAAGGAAATGCCCGTTATGCCAGATGGCCAGTCCAGCCCTGCTCTTGGTGTATACATAAGGGAGATGGAGAGAATGTGTTGATGCTCTTGGTGTATACATAAGGGAGATGGAGAGAATGTGTTGATGCTCTTGGTGTATAAATGAGGGAGATGGAGAGAATGTGTTCACATCTCAGAAATGCAGGTGCTGAAGCACACAGATGAAAACTGAGTACATATATGGCAAACATAGACATACAGTGCCTTCAAAAAGTCTACACACCCCTCCTCAAATGTCAGGTTTTTGTGATGTAAAAAATGACAGAAAGACAAATAAATTCACAGCTTTTTCCACCTTCAATCTAAACTATTAACCTGTACAATGCAATTGAGAAACAAGCATAAAGCTTTAAATGGAAACAATAGAAAATAAAAAACTTCAATTAACATGGTTGCATAAATATACACACCCTTAAATGAATACTTAGTTGCAGCACCTTTGGCTTGTCTGGGCCATTCCAAAACCTCAATATTATTCTGTTGAAGCCATTCTTTTGTAGATTTAGGCGTGTGCTTACAGAAATTGTCGTTCTGAAAGATTAGTTCCTCTGCATATTCACCTTTCTACCAGGGGCCCCGAAGATTTTGTGCCACTACCACGGCCCCTGTGGAAATGTTCATAATTCCCTCCTCCTTAATGAAGGCCCCAGTTACAGCTAAAGAAAAACAGCACAAAAGAACAATGCTGCCACCACCATACTTTACGTTTGGTATGGTGTTTTTGCGGTGATGTTTTGTGCCAAAAATACCTTTTGGAATTATGTCCAAAATGTTCAACCTCGGTTTCACCTGACCATAACACATCTTCCCACATGCATTTGGGAGATTACAGAAGTATTTTTTGCAAAATTTACCTCACCAAGATTTAACTTTTTGGTCATAATTCAAAAGGGTATGTTTGGCGCAAAACATCACCACAATAACACCATACCTAACATGAAGTATGGTGGTGGCAGCATAGTTCTTTTGTGTTGTTTTTCTTCAGCTGTAACTGAGGCCTTCATTAGGAAGGAGGGAATTATTAAAATTTCCACAGGGGCCGTGGTAGTGGCACAAAACCTCCGGCCCCCTGGTAGAAAGGTGAAGATGCAGAGGAGTTAATCTTTCAGAACAACAATTTCTCCGAGCACACGCCTAAGTCTACAAAAGCATGGCTTCACTAGAATAAGATTGAGGTTTTGGAATAGCCCAGAGAAGCCCAAAGGTGCTGCAACTAAGTATTAATTTAAGGGTGTGTATATTTATGCAACCATGTTAATTGAAGTGTTTTATTTTCTATTGTTTCCCTTTAAAGCTTTATGCTTGTTTCTCAATTGCATTGTACAGGTTAATAGTTTAGATTGAAGGTGGAAAAAGCTGTGAATTTATTTGTCTTTCTGTCATTTAATCACAAAAACCTGACATTTGAGGAGGGGTTTGTAGACTTTTTGAAGGCACTGTACATGGCACTGAAATGTACAGGCTGACATCAAAGTACAAAACAGGACAAGTAACAGTGATGCTCCAATACCTATACAGTGATGAAGTAATGAATATACTGAGCATTTAACATTGGTGAGTGACAGTGATGGACCAGTGATAACTAGTACAATAAGGGAAGAAGGCATATGGCCGCTGCACATTTAATGCCACATGTCGGACGCCTACAAGTAGTTCATCACCATGAAACCTTTTTAGTAGTGTGGTGTGCATAATAGAGTATGTTACGAGAGAAAAAGGCCATTACCGTTATGGAGCTGACAAAAGCGTGAAATTTTGAACGATGCTCCCTTAGGACCCCCTCAATGATTTAAGCCTAGGAGCCCAACTGAAATATTCAATTTTCATATCAATCAAGTGAATATCACATGTACATATCAAGTGAATATCACATGTACATATCAAGTGTCAGTGACAGCTTGTCCTAAGTGTACTATGGAGTGATAGGGGCCTTTATGCTCAGGAAATTATGAATAATCAATATTCAATACACAATACATGCAGTATATTGACAAATACTTCGTTTTAAAAGAGCAAAATGGTAACATGTCTGTTTTCTGTTCTACTTTGGGCTTTAACCTAAATCACATGTTGGTTACCTAACCATTGAATTTATTTATTGCTTGTTATTTTTTATTTGTGGGTGTGGTCCGCCTGCCTTCCCTCTCTCACGCACTCAAAAAGTCTTTCAAAAACTTTAAACAACAGCATGTGAAAATCCCATTGGCTTTGGAGGGATACAGCTGTCAAGTAGCCTAAAAGTCTATACTGTACTCTACTGTACTGTACTATACTCTAGTATACTGTACTGTACTGTAGTGTACTGCACTCTAGTATACTGTACTGTACTGTAGTGTACTGCACTCTAGTATGCTGTACTGTACTGTAGTGTACTGTAGTGTACTGTACTGCGCTGTACTGTACTATACTATACTATACTATACTGTACTGTACTGTAGTGTACTGTAGTGTAGTGTACTGTACTGTACTGTACTGTACTATACTATACTATACTGTACTATACTCTAGTATACTGTACTGTAATGTAATGTGAAATACCGTACTGTACTGTACTCTAGTATACTGTAGTGTAGTACAGTGTTTCCCAACCTTTTTTGAGCCAGGGCACACTTTTTCCCTTCAAAAAATCTCGCGGCACACCACCAACCAAAAATGATGAAATAATGAAAACAAATTATAGTAGCCGCCTAAGGGGTCTGACACACCAAGGCGGTAACGCGGCGCGGAACGGCCGCGGTTTTTACCGGCGTCAGTGAAAATACATTGAAACCTATCTGTCCTTACACACCAACCGGCGGTAGTCGGGCGTCAGCGGCGCGGGAGCCGGCTCCGCGCCGTGCTGGATTTGGAAAATAGAACTCGAGCGTATTTTTCACGCCGGCGACCGGCGGTGTCTCATTCAAATGAATGGCAATGTAGCACGCTAGCTCTGGCTGTGGGGAGGGTTTTGAACAGGACTGGCCGCGCACGCCGACGCTGTCAGTGTGCAAGGCAGAGAAAAGCACGCCGGCCAAAACTAAGCAGAAAGACCGCGTCCGTCCTGCGACCGTTCCGTTCCGCCTTGGTATGTTTTGGCCCTAACAATATAGTCATTCTTATAAAAGTGTCTTGAATAGCAATCAACTAAACATCTTTTAAGTTTCCTCTTTCAAATAAAAAGTGCACTTAACATGTCCCTTCTTAAGGAAGCTATAAACTTCAAAGTAGGCCTAGGCCTACTATTTACAAATTGTTATTCTGTCCAAAAGCATTCTATTTGCAGGAATGGGGATGTCGTGCCGAAAAGCCAGTCCCTGCCAGAACACGAGTGCCCTGATTGAAACCAATGACATGTTTTGAGAGAAAATTACACTAATTTTTGCAGAATGAATCACATATTTTATGAACTAAAAATATGCCTATGAAACATTACTCGTCCTCCACTTAATATGAGCTATTTGAATGAAACCGTAACATTTGTTAGGACAATTATTCGATTATTTTATGGAATTAATACTGAAATTGTAACCAGCTCTTTGTAATACTTCCAGAAGGAATGTAGATGCTTTATTGATAGGCTTTCCATCTTAAATTGTGTCGGATTTGTCTGCAAAAATGGTAAAATATATATATATATATCTGAAAAATTGGTCATTGGTTTCCATTGGTTTCAATGAGGGCACTCGTGTTCTGGCAGGGACTCGCTTTTCGGCACGACAGGGCCTACAGAAAATAATGCTTATTCTGACAGTAACAATGATATTTAGGAAAGATTTCACTGTTACAATATGAATATGCATGTTTAATATCAATCTCTGTTCCATGCCTTGCCAAATAGAACGCTTTCTGTGATTGCGTCTCCATCCACAAAACGCACATTGCCAGGAGTTGCGCATGTCCACTAATATCAGCCTCGTCAAGTTGCAACGCAAATTTCTCACGGATACGTATCTTTTCCAAAACCACACTTTCGATGTCAGCAGACATGTCATCAATGTCTGGAAATTTGAGAGTGTGACTTTGGCTATTTCTTTAACAGCTTCAGCTCCAAGCATCTCATTTACAATGGCTTTGCAGGCAGGTAATAGCGTCTCTGCCACTTAGTGACTTTTTTTTTAATTTAGCTACAAGTTCAGCTACGTGGTAGCTAGCTTTAAGGTTCTCTCGTTTACCTTTTTCCCATAAATGTTGCTTGGTTCTCTGCTTGCTTATGCAGGCCAACAAAATAGTCTGTACTCTTGTTTTGTGAAGTGTTTCGTTTACATACCAAGCACAATGGAATTGGTGCCGTTGCATCCCACGTACAAGTACCGGTAGTCCTAAATCCAAATGAAATGTAACTCTTTGTATTGACTCGAGCTCACGGCACGGCATTTGCCTTTCTTTGACAGCTACTACAATGCAATTCGCTACCTGCTGCCACCTAGTGATAAGGAATTATTACATGATTAGGACGCCAGTCAACAGCAGACACTACATAATGACATACGGTATAGGCATTATTTGCTGATAAGAATGAATTCTTTTTTTTTTTTTGAAAACAAGAATTTTCCACGGCACACCTGACGATCTTTCACGGCACACTAGTGGTTGGGAAACACTGCTATAGTATACTGTACTGTACTGTACTATAGTATACTGAACTGTACTGTACTGAACTGTACTGTACTATAGTATACTGTACTATAGTATACTGTACTGTACTGTACTATAGTATACTATACTGTACTGTACTGTAGTGTACTCTAATGTACTGTACTGTACTGTACTGTACTGTACTGTACTGTAGTGTAGTGTACTCTACTGTACTGTACTCTAGTATACTGTACTGTACTATACTCTAGTATACTGTACTCTACTGTACTGTAATGTGAAATACTGTACTGTACTGCACTCTAGTATACTGTACTGTACTGTACTATACTGTAGTATACTGTACTGTACTGTACTCTACTATACTGTATGCTACTGTACTGCATATGGCCGCTGCACATTTAATGCCACATGTCTTACGCCTACAAGTAGTTCATCACCGTGAAACCTTTTTAGTAGTGTGGTGTGCAAAGGCGGAACTCACACAATGTAACGTAATAGTACAATTTGACATGGTAGATCACCTTGTCTACTCTTAACAACACGAGTGTGCGTGTGTGCGTGCATGCGTGTGTGCGTGCGTGTGAGAGAGATAGAGAGATCATGTGTGTGTCAGTGTGCGTGTGTGTGTTTGTGTGCATGTGCATGTGTGTGTGTTAGTTGTGTGCATGCGTACCTGTGTCTGTGTCTACATGTACAGTGTCATGATACTAGATGTGTGTCTTTCTTTCTCCCAGCCTGGTGGAGGGGTATAAACTGACAGAGGAGATCTGCTCCTCTCTGGTCTCTGCTCTGACCTCACACACATCTACACTCTCTGGGGAACGCCTGAAGGAAGAGGAGGTGGAACGACTATGCTCAACTCTTAGTCATCAAGACTGCAGACTGGAGAAGCTACAGTAAGCAACATTTGGGGTGTGTGTGTGTGTGTGTGTGTGTGCGTGCGTGCGTGCGTGCGTGCGTGCGTGCGTGCGTGCGTGTGGTGGGTTAGAAAGGCCAGGACTGTAATCACTAATAGACTACATGGTATGAAGATTAGTAGTCAGTGGTGTCATGAAGGCTGGTGGAGGAGGGGGGTGTAGTATAGTGTAGTGTAGTGTAGTGTAGTGTAGTGTAGTGTAGTGTAGTGTAGTGTAGTGTAGTGTAGTGTAGTGTAGTGTAGTGTAGTGTGATGTAGTGTAGTGTAGTGTAGTGTAGTGTAGTGTAGTGTAGTGTAGTGTGATGTAGTGTAGTGTAGAGTAGTGTAGAGTAGTGTAGAGTAGTGTAGTGTAGTGTAGTGTAGTGTAGTGTAGTGTAGTGTAGTGTAGTGTAGTGTAGTGTAGTGTAGTGTAGTGTGATGTAGTGTAGTGTAGTGTAGTGTAGTGTAGTGTAGTGTAGTGTGATGTAGTGTAGTGTGATGTAGTGTAGTGTGATGTAGTGTAGTGTAGTGTAGTGTAGTGTAGTGTAGTGTAGTGTAGTGTAGTGTAGTGTAGTGTAGTGTAG
>NW_026945687.1:394531-397031 GCF_034702125.1 Engraulis encrasicolus
TTTTGAGTGATATGACAAAAGCAATTGATAATGTACGAAATCACTGAGAATTGTACACAGCCATGGCATGGTGGACGAGAGCATTTGCTGTATGCCGAAAACAATGAGAAATTGATTTGAACATGTGCACAGGTAACACCAGGAAGTCACAATTGAACAAAGACTTTTGAGAATCATTATTCTGTTGTGAGAAATGTACAAAACCAATTGAGAAAAACTGTAAGACGGTTAGCAACGACAAGAATCGAGAAACGGACCCCAGATCCGGAATCCACATCCAATCATCACTCAACTTTGCTGCTTGTTTGGTATAACATTTGACTATGTTTTTTCAAGTCAAGTCTTTCTGCCATGTTTTTGTGGAGTTAGAAACAGGAATGTGAAAAATTGCCCCATATCCCGCAGTGGTGAATAATCATTTTGAAAAAATCTTTGATCCAGATCGTGATCTGTAGCACCACCAAAAGTTAATCTCTTGTTCATTTTTTTCATTTCCAACAGCTCCCCCAAAATGTCATCAAAATCCATTCATAACATTTTGAATTGTCCTGCAGACAGACAGACAGACAGACAGGCAGACAGACAGACAGACAGACAGACAGACAGACAGACAGACAGACAGGCAGACAGACAGACAGACAGACAGGCAAACAGACAGACAGACAGACAGACAGACAGACAGACAGACAGGCAAACAGACAGACAGACAGGCAAACAGACAGACAGACAGACAGACAGACAGGCAAACAGACAGACAGACAGACAGGCAGACAGACAGACAGACAGGCAGACAGACAGACAGACATAAGAACAAACCAACACGACCACATCCTTGTTGACCAGCAGAGGGAAGCAGATTATAAAGAATGACATCAGCAAAATACATATACGTACCTGCGTGAGCATGATGTAGGAGTTCTGTTTGACCACAAGATGGAGCAGTAATCACGTACATTTTCTGTCAAAGGAGAGAAACCAAATCAGCTATCCATGGTGACACACACACACACACACACACACACACACACACACACACACACACACACACACACACACACACACACACACACACACACACACACACACACACACATACACAGACACACATCCTCTCTCTGTCTCTGTCTGTCTCTCACCCTCTATCTAGTATCTTTCCAGCTCTCTCTCTATCTTTCTCTCTCTCTCTCTATCTTTATCTCTCTCTCTCTCTCTCTCTCTCTCTCTCTCTCTCTCCTCTCTCTTCTCTCTCTCTCTCTCTCTCTCTCTCTCTCTCTCTCTCTCTCTCTCTCTCTCTCTCTCTTTCTCTTTCTCTTTCTCTCTCTTTTCTCTCTTTCTATTTCTCTTTCTCTCTCTCTCTCTCTCTCTCTCTCTCTCTCTCTCTCTCTCTCTCTCTCTCTCTCTCTCTCTCTCTCTCTCTCTCTCTCTCTCTCTCTCTCTCTCTCTCTCTCTCTCTCTCTCTCTCTCTCTACCTGAGAGGTGTGTGTGCTCTTCACCACTTGAGTCTCTTATTTGAAGTTCTCCAGATGAAAGCAACACAGTTAAGGGCCTGGGCCCCCTCTTATCAAGGCAGAGACATCAAACTGTGTGTGTGTGTGTGTGTGTGTGTGTGTGTGTGTGTGTGTGTGTGTGTGTGTGTGTGTGTGTGTGTGTGTGTGTGTGTGTGTGTGTGTGTGTGTGTGTGTGTGTGTGTGTGTGTGTGTGTGTGTGTGTGTTTTTTTGTGTGTGCGTGCGCGTGCTTGTGTTTGTATGTGTGTGTGTACACGCGCGCGCACGCGCGCTCGTGTGTGTGTGTGTGTGTGTGTGTGTGTGTGTGTGTGTGTGTGTGTGTACAGAGTTGCTGTTGTTTTCTCATGAATTCAGTTCTTTCTCATCACAGCGTTTAGTCACTTACAGCTTCTCAATCAGACACACGCACACGCACACACAGTAGTCCTCCTCTTCTCTTTCCCTCCCTCTCCCTCTCCTCCTCTTCTCTTTCCCTCTCCTCCTCCTCTTCCTCTTCTCTTTCCATAACTCCTTCTCCTCCTCCTCCTGGTTCTCCCTTTCCCTCTCCTCCTCCTCCTCCCCGTTCTCCCTTTCCCTCTCCTCCTCCTCCTCTNCTCTTTCCCTCCCTCTCCCTCTCCTCCTCTTCTCTTTCCCTCTCCTCCTCCTCCTCGTCTCTTTCTCTCCCTCTCCCTCTCCTCCTCTTCTCTTTCCCTTCCTCCCTCTCCTCCTCCTCGTCTCTTTCCATACCTCCCTCTTCCCCTCTCCTCCTGCTCTTCTCTTTCCCTTCCTCCCTCTCCTCCTCCTCTTCTCTTTCCATACCTCCCTCTTCCCCTCTCCTGCTCCTCCTCTTCTCTTTCCCTACCTCCCTCTTCCCCTCTCCTCCTCCTCTTCTCTTTCCATACCTCCCTCTCCTCCTCCTCCTCTTCTCTTTCCATACCTTCCTCTTCCCCTCTCCTCCTCCTCCTCTTCTCTTTCTTTAAGTCCTCTTCATTCTGTTTCTTCTCTCTCTCTACTT
>NW_026945687.1:404531-414401 GCF_034702125.1 Engraulis encrasicolus
AGGGGATTCCCAAACCGTGTGCCGTGATTGGACGATAAGAATGGGATGATGCTGATGCAAGAGATGCCTGTTGATCAGGGCCGGTTTTACCAAGAAGCTGCCTGGGGCCCCACTACACCACTGTCCATGAGAGCCCCCAACAGGGCCGGATTAAGATGGCCTGGGGCCCCACTACAATCTGCTGTCCATGAGGGCCCCCACTACATTAAGATGGCCTGGGGCCCCACTGCAATCTGCTGACCATGAGGGCCCCCAACAGTCACATGGCCTGGGGCCCCACTACAATCTGCTGTCCATGAGGGCCCCCAACAGTCAATTGCCTATAGGGCCCCACTACAATCTGCTGTCCCTGAGGGCCTACAGGTAGCCGGACTAAGATGGCCTGGGGCCCCACTACAATATGCTTCCCATGAGGGCCCCCAACAGATGACCTGGGGCCCCACTACAATATGCTGTCCATGAGGGCCCCCACCAGATGACCTGGGGCCCCACTACACCACTGTCCATGAGGGCCCCCACCATATGACCTGGGGCCCCACTACAATCTGCTGCCCATCACCAGGGGTGTAGTGGGCGCGGTACGCGAGGGTACAGAAGTCCACCCACTTCTCCTGAAGTGAGATTTTTTTTTAAAAAAAACCTTATGCCCATGTTTGAATACAAAAAGGAGTGAGCACATATCAATATTGCAGGTGATGGACCAAACAGATGAAAAGGGAGAAGAATGACAGCACGTCTGCAAGACAGGATAACAAATTTCCCTCTGGGACAATAAAGGCAATCTAATCAGGATGGGGGCTTTTGATATGATAAGTTGCCTAGTTATTTGATGACGTCACAAATCGCGTACCCCCACTTTAAAAATCTGCTGTCCATGAGGGCCCCCAACAGTCAGCTCCACCACGAGGGCCGGACTAAGATGGCCTGGGGCCCCTAGGCTACAGATAGCTGTGGGGCCCCCAAGACGATAAATTCAGCGACAAATTCACATAGACAGCGTCGTAACTACGAATTAGGAATTAAGGGCAACCTATCTACCAAGTGTACTGAACACACAATACATTTTCCAATATTGCATCTATAGACGGTTTCATGGAACGTTTGCTTGTTGCTTGGTGACATGATAGGCCTATGGCCCGAAGTAAACTTCCGGTCTGCTAATGTTTTGGTAGGCTGCAATCTGTCGACACTGCCAATATAATTACAAACGGTTTTAATATTGGTGGGAAAAAAAATGCTTTTTAAAATGTTTGTTCTGCGGTAGGGTGCAACTTCACTTCTGGTACCAATCCGCTGACAAACGTGACGCGGATAATTAATGTGTAGGCCTACATGATGCCCAGTCTGCACATCTTACCAAAGCAGACCTAGGGTTGCCACATTTCGTGGTTAAAAAAAAAAAAAAACGGGACACATTGTCGTGCGAGCGTGAACCATTTATGATATGTGTTTATTTCAATGGGCTAATATGAATTTGTGCATTATTTTTTTAAAAACGGGGACGTTATTTCACTTTCCTGGACAGACCATAACAAACCTAGCCTACAGTAGGCTAGAAACCTTGGGGTGTGGCGACATTACAAGACTGTGTTTCCATTTTGTAAGTTTTCGTGAAAATAGCCAACTTTGTAAGCGCTTGAAGATAGCATTCATACTTTGCAGTATTTTCTCTTTCGAGCGCGCACCAGGATGTTACTGTCGTGCATTTGTGCCTGTGTGAGGCTGCCTTTTGATTTAATCTGCAAGGACCACCTGTGTATCAGTGGCAGCGACAGACAGACAGACGAAACCTCACCACCAAATACCAGAGTAGGCTATTTTACCTAAAATCAGGTAACCATGTGGTCACGGACATTCAATATTTGCTTAAAAACACCCTGTACACGAGTGACGAGTCACAACCAGCTAATGACAACATGTGAGTTCAAGCCAGCAACTTGACTCAAAGCATACACAGCACAACAAAAAAACAAAACCCTGTTCAACCGTGCAGACGTCCCTGACTACTGTATTAAACTTGCCTTACCTTAAAACTTTTCTTGACCCCGGCACATCTCGTAATTTTGTCGATATAATCCACATTTTGACGTAGCAGCCAAGCCAGTGCTAATCAGTCAGTCATATCCTGTGTTAGCATTGCTATTAACCTCGACATCAAAGACGTCTGCTGAATTGTCCAAAATAAATACAATCCGGCCGTTTATCCTTTTCTTCAGCAGATGACAGTTTGGGTATTTCGTCGTCCTTGTCCCAAGAAGTTTAGTAGTAGCCTAACAGCTGCTTTTCAGAACTTGAAGGAATCGTTGCGACTACATTTAAACTAAATTAACCTGTAACAGTGTAGGCAGATGCAAGCCCAACTAAGTCCCTAATTCCTACAACAAACACAAACTGTAGTTCTACATAATTATGTGCTGCCGTGTTTTTTAGGCACACCATCACCCGACCCATGTTGCCAAAGTGCCATCACTGCTTTCCTTTACATTGAGGCTATGTGAGGCTAAATTAATATGATTAATACGATCGTGAAGTTTTTACATCTACCCCAAAAATGGACGCGTAGTGCCCCCTATGGGTTATTGCTGTCATAAAAATGGAAAACAACATTTATTTTTCATTTTCTGTGCCACTCTCAAATGAAATACCGCTTGTGTAGTGTTGATCCGATGCAGTGTATTGTTTGCGGAAGTGTACCGGAAATTAAGTTAGGGCCATAGAATGTTCATGCCTTGTTTTTGTTTTGACTGTAAACGTTCCATGAAACCGTCTATTGCATCTCACAATTTTGCATATATTTTTTTTCACTTTTGGCCAATCAGGGCCCCATGGCATGTGGGGGCCCCTAGGCTGCAGCCAAATCAAGCCTATGCGTTAATCCGGCCCTGCCCACCATAGTAAATGGCAGAGCATGAGGTCCCCACGTCTGTATTCTGCTTAGAACCAACACATGGGAAGCACCGCCACTGCTGTTGGTGAAGGGAGAGTCTGATTGGTTAGTGATGCCACTGCTGTTGGTGAAGGGAGAGTCTGATTGGTTAGTGATGCCACTGCTGTTGGTGAAGGGAGAGTCTGATTGGTTAGTGATGCCACTGCTGTTGGTGAAGGGAGAGTCTGATTGGTTAGTGGAAGTGTGATGTCAGCTGAAGGAATTCGAATCTTCTTGGCAGAGCTTACGCATTAATGATTTCAGAGTTCAAGTGTGGCTTTCTTTGAGAAGCTTCTAATAACATAACAGATGTAGGCAGACCTGCCTGGTAAGATGAATATTAGATGGGTGGATTGAAATAAGAGTCTATATAGGCCAGGGATGGGCAACTTCCATGACATTTTTTTCATCGCTACCATGGGAGGGCCACATGACCACGGATCTGACTGTATCTCACAGACTTTGAGGTGCAATTGGTTACTTATTGCTGATGTTGTTTGCAAGGAGTAGAGGTGTTCAACAATATCATCACAGATTTATAGAGTAATGGTTTCAAAAATATCTGGCCAATACGGTTCTACGGGCCGCAGTTGCCCATCTCTGATATAGACCAACTGAAGTACAACCACGGGTTCGAGTGCCCCTGTAGTATAACTTTACAATCTATCCGGAAAAACAAAAATGGCTCTTACAGTAGTTTTGGAAATGTTACATCACCTGAGTGATACACAGCAGGGCCGTTTTTGCTTTTCACCACAGAATGCCAGCAGTTGATGCGAATTTTAATATTTCATCCATTAAGACTCAGAGAGAGGAATTCGTTTTAACAATTTAATGTTAACCTAGTTTTGTCTGTGTCCTGTCTGTAAATGTAACTGTGATGTGTGCTGCCGCCTTGGCCAGGGCTCACTTGTAAAAGAGAATTTTATTCTCAATGTGATTTTATTTCCCTGGTTAAATAAAGGTAAAAAAAAAAAAAAAAGTTGACAATGGAATTTGCAAAAAGTAGACAGTATTTGGCGTAGGTCCAACCATCAGCCCGGGATCCAGTAGAGCCTGCCGTTGCCGTGTAGCAGGAACTGGACCTTTAACCCCTCAGACAGATAGACAGGACCAACCTGGTGGTGGTGGCGATGGAGGAGGAGATTTTGAACCAACTGAACTTAGGACAGCAAGAAAGGTGAGTTAGACACGTAATTATAAAGGAAATGGCAGCCACTGATTGGCTCTGCAAAATGCACAGGTGACCTGAGTCTTCCTGGCAGAACTGGAGGCATGTAAAGCAAATGTTTCGTGTGAGAAGTGTTTCTCTCGACACTCGTTGGGTTCGCTCTGTCAAAAGTAACCATGAAAGTAGTCACAAGAGTCACCGCTCACTTACTATTACACATAAGCATCGTCTGACTCGGGACCGTGACTAATTCAACTTTTAATCCTACATATTGCCCCTTTAATGTAATGGGGGTCCAATTCTGCCCCCCCCCCCTTCCCTTCCTGGGCCCCGGAGTACATAGTAGTAGGTTTGGGTGCACACATCCAAAAACACTAAAAAACACTTTCTGCAGGTGCCAGATAAATGTGTCCATTGGTCTGTGTGGCGGCATCATATTGCAAGCTGACTGTACTGTATGTGTGTTTGTGTGTGTGTGTGTATGCCTTAAAGTGTTAATGTGCATGTGTGTGTGTGTGCAGACGTGTGTGTGTGTGTGTGTGTGTGTCTGTCTGTCTGTCTGTGTGTGTGTGTGTGTGTGTGTGTGTGTGTGTGTGTGTGTGTGTGTGTGTGTGTGTGTGTGTGTGTGTGTGTGTGTGTGTGTGTGTGTGTGTGTGTGTGTGCCGACATCATGCTGCGAGCTCTTTGCATGTGTGTGTGTGTGTGTGTGTGTGTATGTGTTCATATGTGTGCATGTGTGTTTGTGTGTGTGTGTGTGTGCGCGCATGTGCGTGTGTGCGTGTGTGTGTGTGTGCATACGTGCATGCGTGTGTGTGCGTGTGCCGACATCACGCTGCGAGCTCTTTGCATGGGTTTGTGTGTTCATATGTGTGTGTGTTAAAGTGTGTGTGTATGTGTACAAGAGTTAATATGCGTGTTATGTGTGTGTATGTGTGTGTTTGTACACTTGTGTGTGTGTGTGTGTGTGCCGGCATCATGCTGCGAGCTCTTTGGCGAGGGATTGTCGTGCGGACATGCCAAGATTCCGCCTTCAAAGCGGACGCACGCGGCGAGACGAGACGACGCCACACGACTCCAACAGAAGACGGGCGTGTGCCGAGTGTGTGTGTGTGCCGAGTGTGTGTGTGTGTGTGTATATGTGTGTGTGTGCGTGTTTGTAGAGTTGTGGGTCACCCCAAACATGTGCATTGTGGTGCCAGGCCCAGAAGATGGGCGTGTGCCGAGTGTGTGTGTGTGTGTGTGTGTGTGTGTGTGTGTGTGTGTGTGTGTGTGTGTGTGTGTGTGTGTGTGTGTGTGTGTGTGTGTGTGTGTGTGTGTGTGTGTGTGTGTGTGTGTGTGTGTGTGTGTGTGTTGTGGGTCACCCCCACCTGCGACCAGCTCTCTCGGCAACTGCCCACTGCGACGGCCCGTTATCAAAGCACACACACACACACACACACACACACACACACACACACACACACACACACACACACACACACACACACACACACACACACACACACACACACACACACACACACACACACACACACGTACACACACACACACACACACACACACACACACACTCGGCCCAATATCAATGAACACACACACACACATAGGCTACAGTACGTACACACACTTACACACACACCAACCTGGGCCTTTATCAAAGTATCCATCAGCCCCCACCCCATGGAGAAACGTATCACTTCATAAAATCACTAACACACACACACACACACACACACACACACACACACACAAACACACACACACGCACACGCACACGCACACGCACACACACACACACACACACACACACACACACACACACACACACACACACACATAAATCCTCTCAGACTTGTTGAGGCACCTGTAGACAGACTTGAAAGAGCAGGCTGTTGCTGAAGCCTGGCGATGGTGTGTGTGTGTGTGTGTGTGCTGTTTCGTTTGGTAGATTTGGTTAAGGCTAATGAACACTCGAAAGGGAAAGGGTCACTTGGCTGTTGGCTGTTTGGTGAAGGCTAAATTGAGGACTTGGCTATGGGGCATGGGGGGAGAGAGAGAGAGAGAGAGAGAGAGAGAGAGAGAGAGAGAGAGAGAGAGAGACAGAGAATGAAAGAGAGAGAGAGGGAGAGACAGAGAATGAAAGAGAGAGAGAGAGATGGAAAGAGAGAGAGACAGAGAATGAAAGACAGGGAGAGAGAGAATGAAAGATTGGCTGCTTGGCTTTGGTGGCTTTGGTTTGGTTAATGCTAATAAAGAATCAAAAGAAGGCTTGGCCATGGATAGAACACTGGTTTGGTCTGGTTTGGTGTTTCGGTAAAGGTGAAATTGAAGACTTGGCCATGGATAATAATGATAATAATGACTTTATGAGAGGGAGAAGGGGGAGGGAGGGGGTGAGGCTGACTGCTGCGTTTGGTTTGGTAAGTTTGGTTTGGTAAAGGCTAATAAAGAATCAAAAGAAGGCTTGGCCATGGATTGTGCAAGCTTAATCAGATGGAGAAGGGGAGGGAGGAGGAAGGGTTGACTTCTACTGCGTTTGGTTTGGTAAGTTTGGTTTGGTAAAGGCTAATAAAATACAGAGTTCATTTGGCTGATGGTGTGGTCGCTTTGACGGGAGAATCCAGTTAAAGGTGGGGTTGCAGGCATTGAGAGTAAATAGAATGGAGGCCAAAATTCTATTTCATTGTTGAAGCCAAGTTGGAGCCAAGGTTGGACCCAAAAAGACCAAAAAATGGCCAAATCCCATTCATTCCTATGAGAGACATAAAACCCTGTATCTCCCTTAAATGCCACTCCAGGGGGATAATTCGCTCAACTAGTAGGTCCCCTTGCTCTCCAACTTACCAGGGTGGTGATTTTTTGTGGTGATGTTTTGTTTTAGAGAGATATTAAAAGTTAAATTGACCAATGAGCATCAGAACATGGTTTGATTGACCGTTAGAAGTCTTGTTATTGTCCAATCAGCACCTGCGTTTGGCGTTGCTAAGGTGGAATGTAAGTTGGAATGTTCCCAAATCTGGCTTCAAAGCGTTGAATGGCAAATAGCGTTGATTTGGCGTCCATTCTATTTACTGTCAATGGGTTGCAGGTTAACCATTTTAAGAAAATGCACTATTATGACATCACGTTGGGGGTTCCGCAGGCTCATAGGAGTCTATGTAGAACCTTAGAATCCTGGGGGAGTTCCCCCAACGTGATGTCATACCTGCTACCCCACCTTTTGAAGCGCGTTGTTATTTCTCAGTGATCGAATTTATTTTCCTTCAGGTCTCTTTACTTTACAGGTTCTCTTGTTTCTTCTCAAACTAAGTAAATGACATTAAATAAACGAAATGACAAGGTAAAAAAAAACTGTTTTCCGTCCTACGTCCGCCATCAGAAATCCAATTCATCATTACTGAGCCACCTGTGCTCCGGTTAGATAGGCGAGAGTAGAGAGGAACAGCCAATCAGAGCCCACTATAGCCCAAGCACCAGTGACGCTCCCAAATGCATAGTAAATTTACTCAAAATATCACTATTAAGTGAGGAAAATAGAAAATATAGAAAAAATAGCAAAATGGCTCCAACAGATGGACTAATAGAGGACTTGGGGATGCAGACCTGGAGAGGAGGAGAGAGAGAGGGAGGGGGAGAGGGGACTGGTTGTTTGAAGGCCTGGAAAGAGAGAGAGGGAGAGAGAGAGAGGGAGGGAGGGGGAGATGGAGAGGGAGAGGGAGGAGGGAGGAGAGGAGAGAGGGGAGGGGGGAGGGAGGGGGCTGTTTGCAGGCCTAGAGAGGAGAAAGGAGAGAGAGGGAGGGGAAGAGAAAGAGGGAGAGGGGGGGGAGAGGGAGAGGGGACTGGCTGTTTGCAGACCTGGAGAGGGAGAGGGAGAGATGGAGAGAGGAAGGGGGGGGGGGGGGGGGGGGGGGGGAGATAGAGAGAGGGGGGGCGTGGGTGGAGAGAGAGAGATGGAGAGAGAGAGGCCCCATACTTTACTGTTAAACACTGCAACAAAAATACTGAATGAGTCCAAGATATCGCAAAACACGCCCACTCAATGCAAAAGTGTGTGCTCAAGTTGGGTCTCCTAAGGGGGCTTTGTCCCCTACTTCTTCTGTTTTGGAGGTGTTTGCGCAAGACGTGCGCTACCGCCATCTACAGCGCTAAGAGGACTTCATTGATTCTCAACCTCAGGACTCCGAAGGTCTCCTAAAGGGGCGTTCACCCGACATAAAGTGGATACCGGAAAAGAAACAAGATGACGCTTCTTGTTAGATCCACCTTCTTTGACTGCAAGCATATACAGGCCCCATACTTTACTGTTAAACACTGCCCCTAGTGGCGGTAGGGCTCTAGTAATGCTCAGTAGGCCTATGTGTGTGTGTGTGTGTGTGTGTGTGTGTGCGTGCGTGCGTGCGTGCGTGCGTGCGTGCGTGCATGTGTGTGTGTGTAAAGGATGTATTGCTATAAACATGTCCAACTAAAAGCTTCCTCTGCACCAGATGTGTGTTTGAAATGCCACTACACTACACTACACTACACTAAGTGTGCCGATGTAACATGTGCTACCTTACACACATCTCATAACAATACCACATGCGTGCAGACACGCACACACACACATCTCATAACAATACCACATGCGTGCAGACACGCACACACACACATCTCATAACAATACCACATGCGTGCAGACACGCACACACACACATCTCATAACAATACCACATGCGTGCAGACACGCACACACACACATCTCATAACAATACCACATGCGTGCAGACACGCACACACACACATCTCATAACAATACCACATGCGTGCAGACACACGGGCACACATGCACACACACACAGGGCTGGACTGGCCATCTGGCGTACCGGGCAAATCCCGGTGGGCCCACGCGCGTCTCGGGCCCGAAATAATAATAATAATATATATAAATTATTTTTTATTGTCTGCACCCGTAAAAAATGACACATCGGCGCCCATTGGATGCTTCTTCTGATGCACATTGGGCTAGTCCAATGAAACACTTCGGTTCTCTAAGGCCCGCCCCTCCCTACAGACCCCCACTTGACAAAACTAATCATCACCTCAATAGTAGTTGACGACCACCTGGCTTAAAACTCTGGTGGACGATAGGACGCAAAATGGATAAAGAAGAGTGGCTACATGACAAGCGCAAGAAAAGATAACGCATACCCTAAATTGGATGCGGCAAAATGTGCAAAAATCAATGACAAGTTGTTTTAAACTAAAAACATAAGCTCGAGCTAATGTGGTTCAGCCCGTCGGAGATGGGGGCTGGACATCTCGATAGGTTGGGACACTGGGGCCGCGAGCGGACAGGTGGTGCTGGATAATGAAGAGGAGGAGGAGGTGTAGGTGTAGGAGAGGGTTCGAGCAGGGGAAGAAAAGATGAGGAGACGGGAGACGAGACGTGACTCAGGGATATTGAGGTTAGTCTTCACCCCAGCATTAGCTAGCTAATGCAGTGTAGCCAAGTTTGGCTACCCCTATTACCCATACCGTCTGGTGATAGCTATGCGCTGCTTGTTTCGTTTCCCTTGCCTGAGACCAAGTTGTCATCCTGACTTAATCAAATCACTCGCAAACATGTACTCATTTTGATGCCTTTCCCTGCCCTTCTCTTGTAATGGTGTAATGCCAGCATAGAAATCTTTCATTTGTCTTGTCACAAGGCCGTGATGTGATCTGTGTATTAGTTATGCGTTGTGCCCTGTCTTCTACTCTAGATCTAGCTGGCTTCGGTGTTTTTCCCCAAAGA
>NW_026945687.1:414501-422001 GCF_034702125.1 Engraulis encrasicolus
CATCCGTCCCCAATGATGGTCCTTCTTTGTGTCCTTCTTGTGTTTTAAACATTGAATGGCCCAGGGGCAAAGGACCCTCCTTAGCCTATCTTCCTGCGGTGAACGACTGAACTGACTGAACAGACTCAGTTGGGGGATGAAGGTGGGGTTAAGGGGTGATGCTGATTGTCCATAATAAGTCCGTCTGCTCATGTTCTGCTCTCGTGTTGAGGGGAGTGAATGCAGCTCCATGCCCAACCACGAACCTTTTCCTTCCCCACCCAATCTGTCAAGGCGTCCAGCACTCTCCTCCTAAAACTTCCCCCCCAGCAAGTCACAGCGTAGAAAAGCACAAATGGGGCCCTGCGACTGGTAGAACAAAGCTAAGACCAAAATGTTTAAATTTAGGGCGGGGTCCAAAAACCCTTTAAGAACCATTTTTATTTTTTCCCTGTTAATAATCTCCATCTCATCTACAGGGGTTTAGTAATTTCCCTGACCTTATCTTGACAATTAACAGTAGTCCCCTTTAAGACCCTAAAGGGGTTTGGAGTCAATGGAAGTAAGATTGCTATGGGCTCAAGTAAGGAAAAACAGTAGCCTCTGACGCACATGGGTTTTGCCCTCACGCCTATTCATATTTGTGAAAAAAAAAATACTCGACTAAAACTCTGTTGTGTGTGTGTTGTTTTGTGTGTGTGTGTGGGTGTGTGTGTGTGTGTGTGTGTGTGTGTTGTTGTGTGTGTGTTGGTGTGGTGTCTAAGTTTTGTCGGTCTAGTCCTTTCCCCCGCTGCTAGTTGTGTGTTGTGTGGGTGTGTGTGTTTGTGTGTGTGTGTGTGGGTGTTGTGTTGTGTTTTGTGTTGTGTGTCTATGGTTGTCTGGTGCAGATCCTTTCTCCGCGCTGCTGTTAGTATGTGGTGGTGTGGTGTGTGTGTCTATAGTGGTTTTGTGTTGTTTGTGGGGGTGTGTGTTGTGTGTGTGGTGGTGTGTGTGGTGTGCGTATGTTGTGTGTGTGTGTGGTGTATGGGGGGGGTGTGTGTGTGTTCAAAGTTTGGGGGGTGTTGGGGTGTGGGGTGGTCTATAGGGGGGTTTTGGGACTAGATCCTTTCCCGCTGCTGCTATTTGTATGTGTGTGTGGTGTTTTGTTGTGTTGTGTGTGGTGTGTGTGTGTGTGTGTGTGGGGTGTGTGGTTGTGTGTGTGTGGTGTTCTATAGTGTTCTGGTAGCTAAATTTTCCTTCCCGCTGCTGCTAGTTATAGTGTGGGGTTTTGGGGTGTGGGTGTCTATATGTTGGGGTGTTTGTGTGTGTGTTGTGTGTGTGTGGTTTTGTGTGGTGTGTGGTTGTGTGTGTGGGTTGGGGTCTATAGGGGGTTGGGTTTGCAGATCCTTCCCCCTGCTGCAGCTAGTAGCGGTTTCCGCTCTCCAAAAGGCTCCGCCCTTCCTGTTCCGGGGGGGTTGGGGGCCGGCGGCGAAGATAGGTTGGTGGGGATGATTCTCGAGGGGCCCCGATAAACCCCCCCCCACACCACCCCCACTCCTGAGCCTGCGCCAAATAAGGATCAGGGAAATCCCGAACGAACCCGGACCCGCAGGAAAAACACACACACCCGTTATACCACACACCACACACACACCACGTTATATATATATATAAAATAAAAACCCCCGTTAATAACTCTTACAAAAAAAGGTTTTTTTTTTTTTTGTTTTTTGGGGGAAAATCCTGTCCAGGGAAAATATCAAAAAAAAAAGGGTTTAAGCGGGCAATGTGCCTCGGACACCCGTAACCTTTTTTGGGCCCAAACGTCGTTTACATCAAAACTCCAAAAAGACCCATTTACACACTCTATTTGCCATAATGGCATCAGGGTGAGCGGTTAGGGCGTCGATTGCATCCCCGAGGTTTGCTGGGTTGACTCCCGACCCGCCAGGTTTTTTGGGGGGTTCAACCCTGCTCTCCCCCCCTCCTTCCCTCCTGACTGAGGTACCCGAGCGGGTACCGTCCCACCGCACTTTCTCCCCATGGGGTGCCACGGGGCTGCCCCCTTGCACGGGTGAGGGATAAATGCAATTTCTTTTTGTGGCGTGGCGTGTTTTACTTGTGGCTGTGGGTGCTGTGTTCCCCCAATGACAATGGGAGTTGGAATTTCCCAAGGGCTTTTCATTTCACTTTTCCTATGGAGAATACAAGTCGGTGGGGTATGTGCTGGCGCTAGGCTACGCAAATTCTTTTTCAAACCAACTGTTTTGGGGTGGAGCAATATTTTCTCTCCCTTTCTTTTTTTAAATTTTTGGATTTTGCCTCCATCAGAGGACAATATGAATGGGGAAAACCCTTTCTTTTTTTCTTTGACCACTGCATGTCGCAGAACCCAATCCCCCTTCGGTTCTAATTCTGCTGCTTCTTTAAATTTTCTGGCTTAAAAATTTTTCATTTACAGCTGTTAAGGTTCGGATGAAAAAATAATAAAAATAATAATAATAAAAAATGTATTTGTGTTAAAATGGGGGCATACAAGGCTGTCTCAAAATGCTTAACAAATGGGAAAAAAAAACACATTGTTAGAAAATGGTTTTAAAAAAAGAGTTTTTTTTTTAGGAGAAAGGGAGAAATAGCAGGGAAGGGGAAAAAGAAAAAAAATAGACAAGATGTAAATCTAAGGTCAACGTAGTTTTGGGGGCCAGGATTCCAGATGCGTAAGGTCCAATGGGGCCTAGCATAACAAATGCATTGGCGGCTGGCCCTTGGGGTTTTTGTTGCGTCCCCTACACAGGAAAACTGTAGCTCATTTTATTTTTCCATAGATTCTGGCCTACAATAAAAAGGCGAAGTTTATTGTTTTTTTTCAATTTCCCGGCACCTGAGGAGGCCCCTAATTGCTGTGGCCCTGGGCCTGATTTCCTCCCTAGCCCCCTCGTTTAAGGAGCGCCCTGTGGGAGAAAGGGGAGGGGGCAAAGGGGTTAACTAACGGCAAAAGAGGGAAAGACTCCCATTGCACACCCTAAAAGGGCTTTGGGGAATCGATCCCAAAATTTTTTGGGTCGATTTGTTCGACCGAAAGGGCACATCCAAAATTTGATCCACATTTTCCATTTCGATTTGATTCAAAACTCTTCGTAGCTGGGGTTGCCTTCAACCCTTTTACCGAAAATTCTAAACCCGGCAATAAAAAACCCTAATATCTTTTAAACCTTTTTATACCCCCACGAACATGAAAAACGAGAAAGAAGGGGAAAAAATGGGTATGAAGAGAGAGAATGGGAAATTTTTTATGAGAAGAGAAAGGAAACTTGGTATGAGAAAAGAAATGGAACTTTTTATGAAAAAAGAAGTGGGGAAAATTCTATAAGAGAAAGGGTTGGAAAACATGGCACTATTTTTTAACAGGGGGGTGTATTTTTGCTGTATCCCATGAAAGTGGAAGAAACCAAGATGTGGTTATAAAAAACACCTTAATCATTGGCAAAAGTTCATCCACAAGTTTTTTTAATTTATATCACACTTTTCGAAAGTGAATCTATTTTGGGGCGCATTTGATCTTTTTGAACACTCCCCGGCACCGACCCAAACCCCCCCCTAGGAGGTAATGAGCCGGACTAACCCAAGGGGGGTGTTTTGTGGTGAATACCGAGCGCAGACACCAAGAAGGCGCTGTGAGGGGGGCAGCTGAAATACAGAATATGACCCATGGGGACGGGTGCCTACAAACGAAATTTGTCATTATTATAAAAATTAATAAAAAAAATTAAAAATAATAATAAAAATAAAATAATAATAATAAAATAATAAAAAATAAAATAAAATAAAAAATAATAAAATAAAATAAAAAAATAATATAATAATAAAAAATAGTATAAAAATAATAATAATAAAATAATAAAAAATAAAAAAATAATAAAATAATAAAAAAATAATTAATAAAGTGGGATCATAAAATAAAAATAAAAATAATAATAAAAATAGTGGTACAATAATAGTAACAAAAAAACCACAGAGTGTCTGCGCTCTGCTCGGCGCGCTCTCACTGAAGACAATCGGGTTTCCTGACCACTGCACACAAAGGACCATGAAACACTATTTTTCTGTTGTGTGTGCGTGCGTTCGTCGTGTGTGCGTGCGGGGCTGGTGCGTGTCTGTCTGTCTGTCTTCTGTCTGTGTGCGTGTGCATTGCGTTTTGTTTGGGGGTGTGTGTGTGTGTGTGTGTGTCTGTGTGGCGGGCGTGCTTGTGTTTGGGCGGTGGTTGGGGTGGCGGCGTGTGTGTGGTTTTGTGTGGTACGACCCGCATCCATCAGGAGGGGTATTTTATATCCCGCCTTTACACACACAAAATAGTCACCGTTCCGCAAACCCCACACACATGCACACACACACACCACACACACCACAACACACACACACACACACACTTTTATTTACATTGGCACACCTCACCCAAAACTACAAAAACGGCACTAATTGTGTTTTTGGTGTGTGTGGTTGTTGTGTGTGGTGTGTTGTGGATGGTTTGGTGGTGTGGTGGATGTGTGTTTGGGGTGGGGTGTTTGTTTGTGTGGTGTGGTGTGTGCGTGTGTTTGTGTGGTGTGTGTGGGTGTGTGTGTGTGTGTGTTTGTGTTTGTGGGTGTGTCACCTAAAAGGGGAAAAAATGGCACCATGTAGTATTCGTTGGCCCTTGGGGGGTTGCCGTGGGGTACGGGTCCGAGGGGCGATACGACGCAAACCCCTGCTCAAATACTCAAAAAAAAAACAACACACACACACCACACCACACACACACCCCACACCACCACAACTGTTTTCTATGTTTCCTCCCCCCTCAATCCTTCTTTTTCGCGCCCCCCTTTCCCCCAAAGGATAATTGATGCCGCTTGGCCACCACACACCACACACACACACACGAAAAACTGTTGCACACTGTTTGGGCCATGACCAGCATTATGCCTCCTCTCTTCTCCCCCTCTCCCCCCCTCTCCTCCCTCTCCACTCCCTCTTCCCTCTCCTCTCCTCTCCTCTCCTCTTCCTCCTCTTCCTCCTCTCCTCTCCTCTCCTCCCCTCTCTCCTCCCATCTCCTCCCATCTCTCCTCCCTCTCCCCTCCACTCCTCTCTTCTCCTCTCCTCTCCACCCTCTCCTCCCCCCCCTTCCCCTCCTCTCCCTCTCTCCCTCTTCCTCTCCCCCCTCTCCCTCCTTCCTCTCCTCTCCTCTCCCTCCTCATCTCTCCCTCCCCTCTCCTCTCCTCCTCTCCTCCCTCTCCCCCTCCCTCTTCCCCTCCTCCCTCCCTCTCCCTCCCTCCTCTCCACCCCTCTTTTCCCTCCTCCCCACCCTCTCCTCTCCTCTCCATCCCTCTTCTCCCTCCTCTCCCCTCCTCTCCTCCCCTCTTCCCCCTCCCTCTCCACTCCTTCCCCCCTCCCTCTCCTCTCCTCTCCTCTTCTCCCTCCCTCCTCTCCCTCCTCTCCTCTCCCCCTCTCTCCTCTTCTCCCTCCCTACCTCCTCTCCTCTCCCTCCTCTCCTCTCCTCCTCCCCCCTCACAGGCTCTCTCAAAATCTCCTCCCCCCTCTACCCCCCTTCCCCTCTTTCCCCCACGGGGTCTCCACCTCTTCCTCTCCCCCCCCCCCCCTCCCCCCTCCCCCCCCCTCCCCCCTTTTCCCCCTTCCTTCCCCTTCCCTCTCTCCTCTCCCCTCCTCCCCTCCCCCTTCCCCTTTTTTTTCCCCCCCCCCCCCCCCCTCCCCTTCCCCCATCCTCCCCCCCTCCCCCCTCCAACCCCTCTCTCTTTTCTTCCCCCTCCTCCTTTTTTCCCCCCCCCGCCCCTCCTCCCTTCTCCCTCCTCCCTCTCCCTCCCCTCCTTCTCTCCTTTTTCCCCCCCCACTCCTCCCCCCCCCCCCCCCCCCCCCCCCCCCCCCCTCCCCCCCACCCCCTCCCCCCTCCCTTTCCCCCCCCCTCCCCCCCCCCCCCCCCCCCCCTCCTCCCCCCCTCATCACCCCCTCCCAAATTTTTTCCCCCCTCCCCCCCTCCCCCCTCCCCCCAAACCCCCCCTCTTTCCCTCCTCTCCCTCCTCCCTCCCCGGGCCCCCCCCGGGCCCCCCCCCTCCCTTCTGCCCTGTTTTTCCCCTTTTTCCCTTTTCCCCTCTTCCTCTTCTCTTTCTCTTCTCTTCCCCTTTCTCTTCTCTTCTCCCCTTTTCCTTTTTCTTCTTTTCTCTTCTCTTCTCTTGCTTCTTTTCTTCTCTTTCTTCCTCTTTCTTCCTTCTCTTCTCTCCACCCCTCTCCTGAAAATCCTCTTTTTTGTTTGGTTTTTAGCTTTTTAAAAACTTTTTTAAAAACCTTTTTTTACTTTTGGGCTGCGTTTTATTAAATAAAACTTTTTCGCTTTATCCCCTTTTTTTCCCTTTGTTAGCCGAGCGAACAAACCCACACACCACACAAAACCCCACACACACACTTTCGAAACCATTCAGCCACTACACCACTGACCAAAAATTCCCCCATCTTTAAACCAAACACCCTGTACATTCATTGCACACACACCACAAACCCCGCCACACCCAAACCACGCCACACAGAACGCCCACAACCACCACGCACCCACCAACACACACAAAGAACCCACCCACGCCAACACACCACACACACACCCCACACACACCCAACACACAACACACAAACCAACACACCACCCACCACACAACAACAAGTGGCTCTTGAGGAAATCTACATTTTAAAACTTCGATAGATACAGGTTCAAGATTTTCATACCTCAACCACACCCACACCCCTTTTTTTGTCATCCTGACACACAACACTCTCACACTACCATGGGGATTTCTCTCTCTTTTTCACACACACAACGAACTCGTGAAACTCAAATGTTCTTCCCAAAACAGAAAATACACAAACAGAAAATAAACAAATGTGGTGTGTTGGTGGGTGTGTTGGGGGTTGTGTGTGTTGTGTGGTGTGGTGTGTGTGGGGGTGTGTTTGTGGTGGACTTTTCCTAAAAGGGGGTGGTGCAGTTTTAATAGGGGGCGGTGTTGTCTGTGTGTTGATGGTGGTGTTGTGGTGTTGGTTTTGTGTGGCGTGGGGTTGTTTTTGTGGGTTTTGGTTTTCCTTTCTATAAAGGCGGGTGCTAAATACGGGGGCGTGTGGTTGTGTGTGGGTGTGTGTGTGGTGTGTTCCTGTCTTAAAGGCGGGGGTTCGTATGAATACGGGGTGGGGTGTGGGGGTGGTGGTTGTGTGGTTTTGTGTGGTGTGTGTGACCTGCATGAACGTGGGGGCAGAGAATATCGGGTCGTTGGGGCCTACCCTGTTTGTTGGTGTGGGGGTGTGTGTTGTTGGGGGGTGTGTGTTTTGTTTACCTTTCATGAAGGCGTGGTGTATATGTTTTGGGGTCGTTGGCGCTCCCTTTGTGTTTGTGGTGTTGTGGGGGTTTGGGGGTGTTGTGGGTGTTTACCCGTCTATGAAGGCGGGTGAGTATGAAAAATCGGGGCGATGGGGCTTTTTGTACGGAGTCATGGATCCGTCATGAAGACCGAG
>NW_026945687.1:434501-464501 GCF_034702125.1 Engraulis encrasicolus
GTATAACGTGTGTGTGTGTGTATAACGTGTGTGTGTGTGTTTCCTGCAGGTCCGTGGTTCGTTCAGGAGTTCCTGACGCCTTATTTGGCGCAGGCTCAGGAGATGTGGGCGTGGCTGCTGGGGGCGGGGCTTATCGGGGCCCTCCTAACGACAGTCATTGCCACGGCAACCGTGATGGCCTGTCGCCGCCGGCAACGCAGGAACAGGAAGAGGCGGAGCTCTTTTGGAGAGCGGCAACCGCTACTAGCCAGCAGCAGCGGAGAAGGATCTAGCTACCAGACCACATTATAGACACACACACACACACACACACACACACACACACACACACACACACACACACACACACACACACACACACACACACACACACTATAGACACACACACACACACACACACACTACTAACTAGCAGCAGCGGAGAAGGATCTAGCTACCAGACAACACTATAGACACACACACACACACACACACACACACACACACACACACACACACACACACACACACACACACACACACACACACACACACACACACACACACTACTAACTTGCAGCAGCGGAGAAGGATCTAGCTACCAGACCACCCTATAGACACACACACACACACACACACACACACACACTATAGACACACACACACACACACACATACACACACACACACACACACACATACGCACACACACACACACACACACACACACACACACACACACACTATACACACACACACACACACTATAGACACACACACACACACACACACTACTAACTAGCAGCAGCGGAGAAGGATCTAGCTACCAGACAACACTATAGACACACACACACACACACACACACACACACACACACACACACACACACACACACACACACACACACACTACTAACTAGCAGCAGCGGAGAAGGATCTAGCTACCAGACAACACTATAGACACACACACACACACACACACACACACACACACACACACACACACACACACACACACACACACACACACACACACACACACACACACACACAAACAGAGTTTTAGTCGAGTATTTTCAGCAAATAGTGAATAGGCGTGCTGACGACCCCATGTGCAGTCAGAGGCTACTGTTTATCCATTACTATGAACCCATAGCCATCTTACTTCCATTGACTCCAAAACCTTTACTAGTCTTGAATACTACTGTTAATTGTGAAGATAAGGTCAGGACAGATCTACTGAACCTTGTACAGTGAGATGGAGCATTATCTAACATGGAAATGAAAATTTGTTCTTCGACGGCTTTGATTTCCAGACCATGAATTACATTTTGGTCTATACTGCTTATGTTCTACCAGTCTGTCATGGCCAGTGTGCTCTTCTACGCTGTGACTTTCTGGGGTGGAAGCATTAGGAGGAGATGCTGGACGCCTTGACAGACTGGCGAGGAAGGCAGGGTCAGTGGTGGGCATGGAGCTGCAGTCACTCACCTCAACAGCTGAGAGCAGAACACTGAGCAGACTGGACTCTATTATGGACAATCAGCATCACCCCCTTAACGCCACCTTCACTACCCAACTGAGTCTGTTCAGTCAGTTCAGTCTGTTTCTCCTGTAGGACAGACAGGCTAAGGAGGTTCTTTGTCACATTGGCCATTGAACTGTTGAACAACACACAGAAGGATACAAAGAAGGACATCATCATTGGGGACCGGACTGCACGAGATGCCAGAGCTGGCCCAGATCTGGAACCTCTTGGCATGTGTGTGTGTGTGTGTGTGTTTGTGTCTGTGTGTCTGTGTCTGTGTGTTTGTATTTATGTAGCTACTTGACACCTGAATTTCCCCCTGGGGATCAATAAAGTTTCTCTACTTTAGTCTACTCTACTATACTGCACTGTCAGCATTCACCATACTGGAAATAAATACTAATACATAGTGCACCTTTAATGTTGTGCAGGAGGTGGACGAGACACAGTAAATATACACAAACATTACATTTCATTACACATGACTCAACACTGTGTTGCATTCACTCGTCACATTTATTTATCGTTTGAGTCAAAAGTTGAACAAAAACTACAAACAAGCTGATGCTACAACAATGATCCAGATGCTACTTTGTTAGGAGCTCACATGTATCATCACATTGATAGAGGGGCACTCCAGCCATGGCTGTGTTCAGCGTGTCTTTCAGGTCATCAGGAACCTTTTTTTTTTCATTCTTTGGGTTCCGATCACGCTCCCACACTTGAGTAAAAACGAAGGCCTTTTGACCTTTATGCTTGGCCAATTCCTTCAATTGTTCTTTAATATTGAATTTTGGTGAATTAATGCAGGTGTATTTGCAAGGGGAATTGTATGTATAAAACACCACACATCCATTTTTATCCTTATTTAAGAGATCGGCCATTCGTGAGGTTGGTTTAGGGTCCCTCATGAGAAGATACTCTGAGTGCTGATTTATTGGCAGTTCAGTATATTGGTCTATTATCTCCTTGCCATTCGAATCAAGAAGGGGTTTTGGCTTTGCTGCAATCAACCAGTTTTCGTCATGTTTATACACATAATCACTGTTAAGTTTTCCCTTAACAGTGTTCACCGTCGTATCATCGAATGTGATGCCGGCACACGTTTCTGCAGGAGAATTGATGGCAATGGCATACTGATTACCCGCACCTGGTTGAAATCTGCAAAAGATTAGGGAATAGAAGGGGTGTCCACACACACACACACACACACACACACACACACACACACACACACACACACACACACACACACACACACACACACACACACACACACACACACACACACACACACACACACACACAAGTGTCCATAATGATTAATAAAGATAGCTTTCCCTTGTGATGGTGATGTCTGGGGAAATTGTTCAGTTGCACGTTATCAGTGTTTTCAGTCAAAACATAACACTGTATGTTGTAAGTCTGTAATTTAAAGATGCAATGTATAATATTTTTAGTAGTTTATTTCCAGAATTCATGCTACCCAATAAAACATTTTACCCTTTTCACAAATAGCCTGCTCACCACCACCATCAAAAGTACATGAAAAGGTGGATCTTCTAAATGTCGGCTATTTTGAATTCCCAGACATAGACTTTTTTTTTTTTTTAGCTATAAAACATACTGTACTTTGGTCATATTATAGTAAATATGAGTTTATTATTCAGTAAATATTCATGACAAGATCAAACTTTATTTTTGCTTATATAACCCCCTGGCAACCCATTAATCAATATTTTGGCTGTTGACATCCTCGAAACTTGCACATTTATTCATTAAAAATTACAACAAAAACTAGCCGACCGAGTGACGTCACGTCAATGCAAAGTCAATGGGGAAGAAAGCAGCTAGCGCGCGTCTACCTGGAGCTGTCAGATTTGATGGCAAAAACGTATAAGACTTTTGGTTCTCTAAAGGTTGGGGTTATTACCAAACCAAAATCTACCACTTAGAAACGTTCCCTTTGGTTACAGTAAAAACCAAGCAGCAATTGGTTCCGGTTCGGTTCTGGATACGTTTCGGATACGTCATTTTTGGTTCTGTTTCGGTTCTCACTGGGTTGCCAGGAAAGTTTAATTTAAGTTCCCAGAACGATATATGTGTGGTTCCCATTCCATTCCCTCGCCGTTCTCTCACCGTACCTTAATTGCTTTTCACGTTTTGTTCCCTCATCGTTCCCATATGGTTCCCATAACCTTGATGGTTACATTATAGGTCTGGTCACGTCTGGTTCACTAGACGTGCTCCTGATGTTCCCCCAACTTTGTTTATACTGTGTTGTTCAGAACATAAGCAATGATGACTGTCCAGCCGATTAAATCATATACGTCTACATATTAGTAACAGTATTTCCTCCAGATTAAATCATGTACACAATCATTTTTTTTTAAATTCCATTTCATTCATTTAACTCAACTTGGTTGGGTTGATCTAAGGTTTGGCTGTGCAGACAACATCACACAAAAGATGTGGTGAGTAAAAGAAATAACTTGAGAACTTGTTACACCTTTGCCGGTAACAAGCAGGCCCCTCACAACCAATCTGTCCATCAGCGCCTGGCCAAACCTAATTACTTAGGGGCTGGAATATCATGATTCAATTGCTTGCACCTGAAAAACTCCTAATCAATCTGGTCACATGGTACTCTTGAGCCTGTATATAAACCTGGACTGTCAGAGTGCTTTAGTCATTTGCCTGCCTGCCTGCCTGCTGGCTGGTCAGCATGGCACAGCATAGTGCTTGTTTACCTGCTTTGCAAGCAAGCTAACAGCGCTTTTGGCTTATGGCATTTGTTAGCTACATCTTGTGCCTTGCTTTGTGAGCTAGTCAGTAACAGCACATGTTACATTGCTTGCTCCATTGTGCACTTGATGTAGACAGTATGGTTATCTTTAAACTTCATTAAGGAAAACATTTGGTATCAATCCCCACTAGATTGTATTCATACATGCTCAGCTGATATTTCTCTCACATTGTGGTATAGAACAGCATAGACTGATACACATAATACAGACATATACATGTTTTCAGCAACTTAACATATTATTTTAAGAGAGCAGTGTGCCAAACTGATGCCAGGCGCAGGGTGATTCAGGGCTGGTGGAGGATGGGAGGTGCTTAAGTACCATGATCAGGGTACCTCAAATATGGTGAGAGATAGTGGGGCAGGACCAAAACACATTCACAATAATAAAGAAGGTTGGGGGAACATCAGGAGCATGTCTAAGGAACCAAATATGCAACCAACAAGGTTAAGGGAACCATATGGGAACGGCAAGGGAACAAACATGACATGAACAGGAATAAAGTGACGGTGAGAGAACAATAAGGGAACGGAATGGGAACTACACATATAACATTCTAGGAACGAAAATTTAACTTTCCTGCCAACCAAGTGAGAACGGAAAAATAACCAAACATGACTCTCTGGGGACGTACCCAGAACTAAACTGGAACCAAGGGCTTGTGTTCCAGGAACCTTCGTAGAACTAAAAATTGTTAGTAGGGTATTCATTCTGGAGGTTATATTAGTCAAATCAAATTGCCACTCGAGAGTGAGAACAAAACTCGTTTTCTAGAGGAGCTACCATTCTACTGTAGGCCCACTTTTCAGGCCTTATACATGATGTGCCATTTTGAAGTGCAATAGTAGATCAACCATATTTACCAATTAAGTGTAAAGAAATACCCCTAAAGGCATATCCTCATCAAAATATGGCTGAGATCTTCACGATAATGAAAATGTTATTTAAAGGTACACTGTGCAGGAAATGGTCAAGAAAAAAAGGTACTGCAACTATGTTGCTCATTGAAACTGGGCTGCCTATTACCATATTTGATCTTTACATGAAAGTATTTTCTAGTAAGATCCAAGTACAGTCATTTTTGCAGCTAAAAATGGCTATTTTGGGAAATTCAAAATGGCGGACCATGGAGAAGATCCCCATTTTCACGTATAAAAAGTAAAATCTTTCCAGTCATAATGAATACTTCGAATTTGATGGTGGTGGTAAGTATTTATGAAAAAGGTAACATTAGTGAATGGGTGGCATGAATTCCGGAAATAAATAACTAAAAATCTCACACTGTGTCCCTTTAAAAGCAAAGTGTTACCATATCCTGTCTATTATCAGGGAAATGGTAATAGAGTGGACTATTGGATGGCTATAGTTGTGCTATGAAGTTTTTCCACAATGATCTCTTTTTTTTCATGCTCTCCCCCCATGGAACGAATTTACACAAATACTATGAAAGGGGCCTTTAAACTATGACTTGTCTATTTCTGCACTTTACAGTCTGTGAACTTTTGTTGGGTTTACTTTCACAGTACAAAAAATGACATAAAAAAGGCCTACTGTAAAAGTAGCCGGCATTGAAGATACAGTAGGTGTTATTGTTTTGTGCTCCCAAGTGAACGAGGGGAAGATACAGTTACACTTTATGCCAACTGTCTTACTTTCGAAGTTTGGTGATGAGAGGCAGCAGATTTGCCGCGTTCAGCTCTGCACCATCAACATGGCCTCCTGAGAGGAGCACAGCGATGAGGACGAATCCTCCCAGCACACCAATACACACCTGCAGAGGGGGATGTACATGATACAGTACAGTACTTCCTTATTAGGTCATGGAGGACACATGCTTAGCTCAAGACACAAGAGATACATATCATTTCTCAAAGTGAAGTTTTCTAGCCTTCGGGTAACGCCCATTTATTGAGGATTTCACGCATTGCTGCACACCTTCACACCTGCTTCACCAATCCTACCGTAATTAAAATCCTCAAAAATAGGCTAAAACATGTCACTTTCAGAAATAGTCACAGGTTGCTATTGCTATCACAATTACTATTGTTGTTATTGATATTACTATTCAATTACTTCTTCAATTACTTGTGTGTGTATGTGTGTGTGTGTGTGCGTGCGTGCGTGCGTGCGTGCGTGCGTGCGTGCGTGTGTGTGTGTGTGCGTGCGTGCGTGCGTGCGAGAGAGAGAGATAGAGAGAGGGGGGAGGGGTAGAGAGAAAGAGAGAGAGAGAAAAGCAGAGGTTAAGAGACTCACCATGGTTCTGGATGATAGTTATGGATGAGCAGTGATGCCTGTCAGAGTCTCTGATTGGTCAGCTGGAAGATGTGCTTCCTCTTCAATGCAGTACCTGTTTGTTAGACAGAGAACTGGAATCAAAAGGACTTCACAATTGGCAGCTCATGGATTTCATGGCTCACATGCACACACACTCATGCACGCAGGCAGACGCGACTCTAGGGTCTGCTTGGCCCCCAAGAAAAAATAAAAAGTAATCAACATTTGAACCAAAATCGCCACAACTAAAATGTGAGCACCTGCAGACCCCATCTGCAGTAAGAGGCTACTAAATAATCCAGGGATTCTTGAGAGATGGGACAAAACGCGTTTTGAAAACCTGATTTTGAAAATGCAGAATATGTTTGTTGATGGTTATATATTCATGTAGATAAAGATGTGTAGTTTTCAGGCATGTAAAAATACAGGCTCCATGTAAAAAGGCATTTTTAACAAATTAACATGCTTACCTTCACACCTAGATTTTCACACCCACAATAATGTGTAATGTATGTATTTAATTTTTAATTTAAGACTGTTATTAACACACAGAGTTCGAAAAATTGGCATTTTCAGACTTTATCTTTTATTTTGCAACCATGAGGAAAACACCTAAAGTGGTTAAAATACATGGTGGTATAGATCTATTGACCCTTTATTGCCTAAACAAAAAAATAATAAAATAATTAGCTTTTCCCCCAAAATATTACAAAAACACCTGAAAGTGCTGAGGAAAATCTTACGGAGTTGACAGAAAAACTGACGGAGTTGACATACTGGTCTGATTTTTGGAGCCTATTTAGTGCAAAATGTTTTTTTCACAGTTTATTTTGTAGTTTTGTTATATTCTTAAGCTTCTCTTTTTAAAAAGTTTATTTGTTTTGAATTAAACTTTAGTTTTAACTTTTTTGTCCATATATCCAAAAATGATGTAGTTATATGCATTGTATGCACATTAATATACATATAATATCCTAAAATAACTTTTGCTTCTGTTTCTACATTTGAAAAGAATATGATATTAGCATATTGAACAGTTTTTGGTGAATTTGTCAACTCCATAAGATTTCGTATGTCAACTCCATCAGAATATCTTATGGAGTTGACTCTTACGGAGTTGACAAATAAACCTACTTTTCATAATAACACGTGATTTTCTAACAAAAATCATCTGGTACATCAGCAGTCACTTAAGGACTTCCCAATAACGTTACTCTAAGCTTTTATTGTACAAAATACTGAAATAACCCTTATTTTTATGCACTATGGAGTTGACACATTATGGTTGTGACATAGGTGGTCTTCCTAAAGATGCATTGATAAAATCAAATTTTAAATGTGACCTTAACAGAACAGTGTCTCCATGGCATGTATACCAAACAGGAAGTAGTACCAGGCTGCTTAAAGTGTGAACTGACCACAATAATGGTAGATTTTTTTGTGTTTTAAAAAAAAATCTTACAATGTTGACCAAAAGTCCGGACACATGTTCAATAGTTTAAAAAGTATATAAAAAGATTTATAAAACATTGAACATACATGTAGCTTGATTAATTATCCAAAATACTTGATGACAGAAGATATTATGTTTGTTATATTTCATTTTAATCAATTATTATGGTATTGTCAAATTGCTTTCAGACATGGGGTTTTGAAGGTACTGATGACACACTGCAACGTGTAAAATAAAAAAAATAAAACTATATAAATATGAAATCATATTTTAGTGTACAAAACTTCTTCTATCATTCCAGCTAATTTTGTTGCAATTTTTAATTACATTTTAAGCACAAACATGAGTTTTATCTCCCGGACATGTTTTGTCCCATCTCTCAAGAATCCCTTTTTCAACATGAAAGTTGCTTATTAAATAACTTATCATACGCCTATTCGTGCATGATACAAACAATGTTTCCTGTGGCTGAGGCTGCCACAGAATGATGCTTCCACCACCATTTTTAATTGTATAAACCACGTTTTAAAGATTTAAGGCCTATCCCTTTCTTCACCTGACAGAAGCAAAATTCATGCATCAAAGCAGGTGCAATTGAATCTCATCAGATGAAGGCAGAGGCTTTCAAAACTCGTTTTTTGACTTTCAATTGTTCACAGGTAAAGCTCAATAACACTCTGATATGCACCGCCTTTAGTAAAAGGGTTCTTCTGTGATGATGGCCCCAAAGCCCAATATGATGACAAGCCCTAACAGCTGTCTTTATCAAAATAAAAACTCAAGGTGAAACTAGGTCAATAACAATCATTCAGGAAGGTGTCCAATGCTTCTTTTGTCTAATGAGACTAAGCAGTTTACACAGTTACACATGTTGGTGGGGTCATCAAGTTTTTACACACAGACTCAGACACAGGGAGTGTGGGTCTGGATCTAGATTGTCTGGTCTTCCAAAAACATTGTAACCCAGAGCATGAATTTAAATTAGTTCAGAGGTCCTTCAAGGACACTAAAACCATGATACTGGAACGACCCGATCTTAGTACAGTGCTCAATCAAAACTGAGTCTGTGGCAAATGTCTATGCTCAGCATCGATGCAATTTGGAACAGCTATTACACTTTGCGGTGAAGAAATGGGCCAAAATCCCTAGTGGGGCAAGTGTGCCAACCAAGGTAACAACTTATCAGAGCCTGTTGTCAGTTTTGGGTCATAAATGGGGCCATATTGACTATTAATGATCATAATAATTTTGTCCTTGTCATTTTTGCCCTTTTTGGCTTAAACTCATCGTAACTCCAAATTCAACTCATTGGACATTATCTCCATCAGCGTATTCGTTTACAGAATAACAGAAACAATTAATAATGGTCATTCTCACTGATAAATCAAGAGAGATGTTTAATTTCAAGAGGGGGGCTAATAATATTGTCCTCAACTGTACACTCCACATTTCTCATATATCAAGAGTCCCTGTTAAACCACCTATTTAAACTACATAGAAAACACAAGAGAACTTGAGATGAGATGGCACTCCCTGTTCTCTGCTACTACCACCAAGAAATAGACTACTACTACTTATACTATTATTATGTAAATGACCTACTAAACCACCACTAATCATATTAAACTAGATGGGAAACAAAAGAGCACTTACACTATCCATATTAAAAGTAAAACACAAGAGAACTTACGAGATGACACCTGGTCTGTGTGCTACCACCAAGTGGGCTGAGCACAGAGACGGCCAAACCCCCACGACAAACGACCAAAGAGGAGACCACATTTGCATCTTACTCCTTGATATCTACCAAAGTCCATTTGACTAAAAGCACCAAAGCTACCTGAATGTGCCACGTTAACCTTAACAAGCAAATCACCAAATTATGCGGAAAATGGGACAATAAACTTGTAATATTTTGTTGTTACAGCAACATTATATTCACTTGCCATCCCAACATGACTTTTGTCAAAATCAAATGACAAAGCTGTGAGTGTGCCTGTGTTGTGCCATCCTGAGCTCACTGTGCGTACATACTTCATATTCGGTATCGGTAGTAAGATCTGGACGAAACCAGGAGTCACACACTCATTTTTTTAAAGAAATGTGAGAATATTATTGTATTTTTTTTCCTAACGTTTATCTGCAATATGCATATTTAAGTAAGTAGTCATGCTGGATATACAGGTCATCCTGAATGAATGTATTGCTGACCACTGTCAAGATCATCTCCAACTGACATCACCTCATGTGTCTAACATGTTTCATACATGTACCAGGAAATAGACTGCTACTAATGTTATTAATATGTAAATGACCTACTAAACCACCACTAATCATATTAAACTAGATGGGAAACAAAAGAGCATTTACAATATATCCATTACATATTATAAGTAAAACATAAGAGAACTTACGAGATGACACTCCCTGTTCTCCGTGCTACCACCAAGTGGCTTCAGGCAAGACTGGTGTCAACTTTAGCCAACTGCTGAATATGATGTTCCTCATATATCTTTGGGTTGAGCACAGACACGGCCACACCTCCTCTACTCTCTTCTCCACTCCTCTCTCTTCTCTCCTCCTCAGATAACTTTGGGTTAAGCACAGACACGGCCACACCTCCTCTACTCTCTTCTCCACTCCTCTCTCTCCTCTTCTCCTCAGATAACTTTGGGCTGAGCACAGAAACGGCCACACCTCCTCTCCTCTCCTCTCCTCTCCTTTCTCTCCTCTCCTCCTCAGATAACTTTGGGCTGAGCACAGAGATGGCCAACCCCCCACGACAAACGGCCAAAGAGGAGACCACATTTGCATCATACTCCTTGATATCTACCAAAGTCAATTTGACTAAAAACACCAAAGCTATCTGAGCCTGCCACGTTAAAGATCTTAAAGGAACTGCAACTGCACTAAAATTAGACAGAAATCACCAAAGTAAGCGGAAAATGGGACATTAAACTTGTAATATTCTGTTGTTACATCAATATTATAATCATTTGACATCCCAATATAACTTTTGTCAAAATCAAATGACAAAGCTGTGAGTGTGCCTGTGTTGTGCCATCCTGAGCTCACTGTGCGTACATACTTCATATTCGGTATCGGTAGTAAGATCTGGACGAAACCAGGAGTCACATATTCATTTTTTTAAAGAAATGTGAAAATATTATTGTAATTTTTTCCTAAATGTTTATCTGCAATATGCATATTTAAGTAAGTAGTCATGCTGGATATACAGGTCATCCTGAATGAATGTATTGCTGACCACTGTAAAGTTCATCTCCAACTGACATCACCTTAGTGTCTAACATGTTTCATTCATGTACCAGGAAATAGACTGCTACTAATGTTATTAATATGTAAATGACCTACTAAACCACCACTAATCATATTAAACTAGATGGGAAACAAAAGAGCATTTACAATATATCCATTACATATTTAAAGTAAAACACAAGAGAACTTACGAGGCGACACTCCCTGGTCTCTGCTGCTACCACCAAGTGTCTTCAGTCAAGACTGGTGTCAACTTTAGCCAACTGCTGAATATGATGCTCCTCAGATAACTTTGGGCTGAGCACAGAAACGGCCACACCTCCTCTACTCTCTTCTCCTCTCCTCTCTCTCCTCTCCTCCTCAGATAACTTTGGGTTGAGCACAGAGATGGCCAAACCTCCTCTACTCTCTTCTCCACTCCTCTCTCTTCTCTCCTCCTCAGATAACTTTGGGCTGAGCACAGACACGGCCAAACCTCCTCTACTCTCTTCTCCTCTCCTCTCTCTCCTCTCCTCCTCAGATAACTTTGGGCTGAGCATGACGGTCACACCCCCATGACAAACGGACAAAGAGGAGACCACATTTGCATCTTACTCCTTGATATCTACCAAAGTCAATTTGACTAAAAACACCAAAGCTATCTGAGCCTGCCACGTTAAAGATCTTAAAGGAACTGCAACTGCACTAAAATTAGACTGAAATCACCAAAGTAAGCGGAAAATGGGACATTAAACTTGTAATATTCTGTTGTTACAGCAATATTATATTCATTTGCCATCCCAACATGACTTTTGTCAAAATCAAATGACAAAGCTGTGAGTGTGTCTGTGTTTTGCCATCCTGAGCTCACTGTGCGTACATACTTCATATTCGGTATCGGTACTAAGATCTGGACGAAACCAGGAGTCACATATTCATTTTTTTAAAGAAATGTGAGAATATTATTGTAATTTTATTCTAAATGTTTATCTGCAATATGCATATTTAAGTAAGTAGTCATGCTGGATATACAGGTCATCCTGAATGAATGTATTGCTGACCACTGTCAAAATCATCTCCAACTGACATCACCTCATGTGTCTAACATGTTTCATTCATGTACCAGGAAATAGACTGCTACTAATGTTATTAATATGTAAATGACCTACTAAACCACCACTAATCATATTAAACTAGATGGGAAACAAAAGAGCACTTACACTAATTACATATTATAAGTAAAACACAAGAGAACTTACGAGATGACACTCCCTGGTCTCGGTGCTACCACCAAGTGTCTTCAGTCAAGACTGGTGTCAACTTTAGCCAACTGCTGAATATGATGCTCCTCAGATAACTTTGGGCTGAGCACAGAAACGGCCACACCTCCTCTACTCTCTTCTCCACTCCTCTCTCTCCTCTCCTCCTCAGATAACTTTGGGTTGAGCACAGAGACGACCACACCTCCTCTACTCTCTTCTCCACTCCTCTCTCTCCTCTCCTCCTCAGATAACTTTGGGCTGAGCACAGAGATGGCCAAACCTCCTCTACTCTCTTCTCCACTCCTCTCTCTCCTCTCCTCCTCAAATAACTTTGGGCTGAGCATGACAGCCACACCCCCATGACAAACGGCCAAAGAGGAGACCACATTTGCATCTTACTCCTTGATATCTATCAAAGTCCATTTGACTAAAAACACCAAAGCTACCTGAATGTGCCACGTTAACCTTAACAAAGATGGGAGATCCCATTTCACAATGCAGGTACGTTCAAGATTTTAAAGGAACTGCAACGGCACTAAAGTTAGACTGAAATCACCAAATTATGCGGAAAATGGGACAATAAACTTGTAATATTTTGTTGTTACAGCAATATAATAATCATTTGCCATCCCAACATGACTTTTGTCAAAATCAAATGACAAAGCTGTGAGTGTGCCTGTGTTGTAACATCCTGAGCTCACTGTGCGTACATACTTCATATTCGGTATCGGTAGTAAGATCTGGACGAAACCAGGAGTCACATATTCATTTTTTTAAAGAAATGTGAAAATATTATTGTAATTTTTTCCTAAATGTTTATCTGCAATATGCATATTTAAGTAAGTAGTCATGCTGGATATACAGGTCATCCTGAATGAATGTATTGCTGAACACTGTAAAGTTCATCTCCAACTGACATCACCTTAGTGTCTAACATGTTTCATTCATGTACCAGGAAATAGACTGCTACTAATGTTATTAATATGTAAATGACCTACTAAACCACCACTAATCATATTAAACTAGATGGGAAACAAAAGAGCATTTACAATATATCCATTACATATTATAAGTAAAACATAAGAGAACTTACGAGATGACACTCCCTGTTCTCCGTGCTACCACCAAGTGTCTTCAGTCAAGACTGGTGTCAACTTTAGCCAACTGCTGAATATGATGTTCCTCATATATCTTTGGGCTGAGCACAGACACGGCCACACCTCCTCTACTCTCTTCTCCTCTCCTCTCTCTCCTCTCCTCCTCAGATAACTTTGGGTTGAGCACAGAGATGGCCAAACCTCCTCTACTCTCTTCTCCACTCCTCTCTCTTCTCTCCTCCTCAGATAACTTTGGGCTGAGCACAGACACGGCCAAACCTCCTCTACTCTCTTCTCCTCTCCTCTCTCTCCTCTCCTCCTCAGATAACTTTGGGCTGAGCATGACAGCCACACCCCCATGACAAACGGACAAAGAGGAGACCACATTTGCATCTTACTCCTTGATATCTACCAAAGTCAATTTGACTAAAAACACCAAAGCTATCTGAGCCTGCCACGTTAAAGATCTTAAAGGAACTGCAACTGCACTAAAATTAGACTGAAATCACCAAAGTAAGCGGAAAATGGGACATTAAACTTGTAATATTCTGTTGTTACAGCAATATTATATTCATTTGCCATCCCAACATGACTTTTGTCAAAATCAAATGACAAAGCTGTGAGTGTGTCTGTGTTTTGCCATCCTGAGCTCACTGTGCGTACATACTTCATATTCGGTATCGGTACTAAGATCTGGACGAAACCAGGAGCCACATATTCATTTTTTTAAAGAAATGTGAGAATATTATTGTAATTTTATTCTAAATGTTTATCTGCAATATGCATATTTAAGTAAGTAGTCATGCTGGATATACAGGTCATCCTGAATGAATGTATTGCTGACCACTGTCAAGATCATCTCCAACTGACATCACCTTAGTGTCTAACATGTTTCATTCATGTACCAGGAAATAGACTGCTACTAATGTTATTAATATGTGAATGACCTACTAAACCACAACTAATCATATTAAACTAGATGGGAAACAAAAGAGCATTTACAATATATCCATTACATATTATAAGTAAAACACAAGAGAACTTACGAGATGACACTCCCTGGTCTCGGTGCTACCACCAAGTGGCTTCAGGCAAGACTGGTGTCAACTTTAGCCAACTGCTGAATATGATGTTCCTCAGATAACTTTGGGCTGAGCACAGAGATGGCCACACCTCCTCTACTCTCTTCTCCACTCCTCTCTCTTCTCTCCTCCTCAGATAACTTTGGGCTGAGCACAGAAACGGCCAAACCTCCTCTACTCTCTTCTCCACTCCTCTCTCTCCTCTCCTCCTCAGATAACTTTGGGCTGAGCACAGAGATGGCCAAACCTCCTCTACTCTCTTCTCCACTCCTCTCTCTCCTCTCCTCCTCAGATAACTTTGGGCTGAGCACAGAGATGGCCAAACCTCCTCTACTCTCTTCTCCACTCCTCTCTCTCCTCTCCTCCTCAGATAACTTTTGGCTGAGCACAGAGAGGGCCAAACCCCCACGACAAACGGCCAAAGAGGAGACCACATTTGCATCGTACTCCTTGATATCTATCAAAGTCCATTTGACTAAAAACACCAAAGCTACCTGAATGTGCCACGTTAACCTTAACAAGCATGCAAGATCCCATTTCACAATGCAGGTACGTTCAAGATTTTAAAGGAACTGCAACGGCACTAAAGTTAGACTGAAATCACCAAATTATGCGGAAAATGGGACAATAAACTTGTAATATTTTGTTGTTACAGCAATATAATAATAATTTGCCATCCCAACATAAAATTTGTCAATATCAAATGACAAAGCTATGAGTGTTCCTGTGTTGTGCCATCCTGAGCTCACTGTGCGTACATACTTCATATTCGGTATCGGTACTAAGATCTGAACGAAACCAGGAGTCACATATTCATTTTTTTAAAGAAATGTGAGAATATTATTGTAATTTTATTCTAAATGTTTATCTGCAATATGCATATTTAAGTAAGTAGTCATGCTGGATATACAGGTCATCCTGAATGAATGTATTGCTGACCACTATCAAGATCATCTCCAACTGACATCACCTTAGTGTCTAACATGTTTCATTCATGTACCAGGAAATAGACTACTACTAATGTTATTAATATGTAAATGACCTACTAAACCACCACTAATCATATTAAACTAGATGGGAAACAAAAGAGCACTTACACTAATTACATATTATAAGTAAAACACAAGAGAACTTACGAGATGACACTCCCTGGTCTCGGTGCTACCACCAAGTGGCTTCAGGCAAGACTGGTGTCAACTTTAGCCAACTGCTGAATATGATGCTCCTCAGATAACTTTTGGTTGAGCACAGACACGGCCACACCTCCTCTACTCTCTTCTCCACTCCTCTCTCTTCTCTCCTCCTCAGATAACTTTGGGCTGAGCACAGAAACGGCCAAACCTCCTCTATTCTCTTCTCCACTCCTCTCTCTCCTCTCCTCCTCAGATAACTTTTGGTTGAGCACAGATATGGCCAAACCTCCTCTACTCTCTTCTCCACTCCTCTCTCTTCTCTCCTCCTCAGACAACTTTGGGCTCAGCACAGAGATGGCCAAACCTCCTCTACTCTCTTCTCCACTCCTTTCTCTCCTCTCCTCCTCAGATAACTTTGGGCTGAGCACAGAAACGGCCAAACCTCCTCTACTCTCTTCTCCACTCCTCTCTCTTCTCTCCTCCTCAGATAACTTTGGGTTTAGCACGGAGATGGCCAAACCTCCTCTACTCTCTTCTCCACTCCTCTCTCTCCTCTCCTCCTCAGATAACTTTGGGCTGAGCATGACAGCCACACCCCCATGACAAACGGACAAAGAGGAGACCACATTTGCATCTTACTCCTTGATATCTACCAAAGTCCATTTGACTAAAAGCACCAAAGCTACCTGAATGTGCCACGTTAACCTTAACAAGCATGCGAGATCCCATTTCACAATGCAGGTACGTTCAAGATTTTAAAGAAACTGGAACTGCACTAAAATTAGACTGAAATCACCAAAGTAAGCGGTAAATGGGACATTAAACTTGTAATATTCTGTTGTTACAGCAATATAATAATCATTTGCCATCCCAACATGACTTTTGTCAAAATCAAATGACAAAGCTGTGAGTGTGCCTGTGTCGTGCCATCCTGAGCTCACTGTGCGTACATACTTCATATTCGGTATCGGTACAAAGACCTGGACGAAACCAAGAGTCACATATTCATTTTTTTAAAGAAATGTGAGAATATTATTGTAATTTTATTCTAAATGTTTATCTGCAATATGCATATTTAAGTAAGTAGTCATGCTGGATATACAGGTCATCCTGAATGAATGTATTGCTGACCACTGTCAAGATCATCTCCAACTGACATCACCTCATGTGTCTAACATGTCTCATTCATGTACCAGGAAATAGACTGCTACTAATGTTATTAATATGTAAATGACCTACTAAACCACCACTAATCATATTAAACTAGATGGGAAACAAAAGAGCACTTGCACTATATCCATCCATTACATATTATAAGTAAAACATAAGAGAACTTACGAGATGACACTCCCTGTTCTCCGTGCTACCACCAAGTGGCTTCAGGCAAGACTGGTGTCAACTTTAGCCAACTGCTGAATATGATGTTCCTCATATATCTTTGGGCTGAGCACAGAGACGGCCACACCTCCTCTACTCTCTTCTCCACTCCTTTCTCTCCTCTCCTCCTCAGATAACTTTGGGCTGAGCACAGAGATGGCCAAACCTCCTCTACTCTCTTCTCCACTCCTTTCTCTCCTCTCCTCCTCAGATAACTTTGGGCTGAGCACAGAGATGGCCAAACCTCCTCTCCTCTCCTCTCCTCCCCTCTTTTCTCCTCTCCTCCTCAGATAACTTTGGGCTGAGCATAGAGAGGGCCAAACCCACACGACAAACGGCCAAAGAGGAGACCACATTTGCATCATACTCCTTGATATCTATCAAAGTCCATTTGACTAAAAACACCAAAGCTACCTCAGCGTGACACGTTAAAGATCTTAAAGGAACTGCAACTGCACTAAAATTAGACTGAAATCACCAAAGTAAGCGGAAAATGGGACATTAAACTTGTAATATTCTGTTGTTACATCAATATTATAATCATTTGCCATCCCAATATAACTTTTGTCAAAATCAAATGACAAAGCTGTGAGTGTGCCTGTGTTGTGCCATCCTGAGCTCACTGTGCGTACATACTTCATATTCGGTATCGGTAGTAAGATCTGGACGAAACCATGAGTCACATATTCATTTTTTTATGCTCTCTGTGCTACCACCAAGTGTCTTCAGTCAAGACTGGTGTCAACTGTAGTCAACTGCAGAATATGATGCTCTTCAGATAACTTTTGGTTGAGCACAGACACGGCCACACCTCCTCTCCTCTTTTCTCCNCCCCTCTTCTCTCCTCTCCTCCTCAGATAACTTTTGGCTGAGCACAGAGATGGCCAAACCTCCTCTACTCTCTTCTCCACTCCTTTCTCTCCTCTCCTCCTCAGATAACTTTGGGCTGAGCACAGAGATGGCCAACCCCCCACGACAAACGGCCAAAGAGGAGACCACATTTGCATCATACTCCTTGATATCTATCAAAGTCCATTTGACTAAAAACACCAAAGCTACCTGAATGTGCCACGTTAACCTTAACAAGCATGCAAGATCCCATTTCACAATGCAGGTACGTTCAAGATTTTAAAGGAACTGCAACGGCACTAAAGTTAGACTGAAATCACCAAATTATGCGGAAAATGGGACAATAAACTTGTAATATTTTGTTGTTACAGCAATATAATAATCATTTGCCATCCCAACATGACTTTTGTCAAAATCAAATGACAAAGCTGTGAGTGTGCCTGTGTCGTGCCATCCTGAGCTCACTGTTTTTAAATACTTCATATTCGGTATCGGTAGTAAGATCTGGACGAAACCAGGAGCCACATATTCATTTTTTTAAAGAAATGTGAGAATATTATTGTAATTTTATTCTAAATGTTTATCTGCAATATGCATATTTAAGTAAGTAGTCATGCTGGATATACAGGTCATCCTGAATGAATGTATTGCTGACCACTGTAAAGTTCATCTCCAACTGACATCACCTTAGTGTCTAACATGTTTCATTCATGTACCAGGAAATAGACTACTACTAATGTTATTAATATGTAAATGACCTACTAAACCACCACTAATCATATTAAACTAGATGGGAAACAAAAGAGCACTTGCACTATATCCATTACATATTTAAAGTAAAACACAAGAGAACTTACGAGGCGACACTCCCTGGTCTCTGTGCTACCACCAAGTGTCTTCAGTCAAGACTGGTGTCAACTTTAGCCAACTGCAGAATATGATGTTCCTCATATATCTTTGGGTTGAGCACAGAGACGGCCACACCTCCTCTACTCTCTTCTCCACTCCTCTCTCTCCTCTCCTCCTCAGATAACTTTGGGTTGAGCACAGAGACGGCCAAACCTCCTCTCCACTTTTCTCCTCCCCTCTTCTCTCCTCTCCTCCTCAGATAACTTTTGGCTGAGCACAGAGAGGGCCAAACCTCCTCTACTCTCTTCTCCTCTCCTCTCTCTCCTCTTCTCCTCAGATAACTTTGGGCTGAGCACAGACACGGCCAAACCTCCTCTACTCTCTTCTCCTCTCCTCTCTCTCCTCTTCTCCTCAAATAACTTTGGGCTGAGCATGACAGTCACACCCCCATGACAAACGGACAAAGAGGAGACCACATTTGCATCTTACTCCTTGATATCTACCAAAGTCAATTTGACTAAAAACACCAAAGCTACCTCAGCGTGACACGTTAAGCTTAACAAGCATGCGAGATCACATTTAACAATGCAGGTACGTTCAAAATCTTAAAGGAACTGCATCTGCACTAAAATTAGACTGAAATCACCAAAGTAAGCGGAACATGGGACATTCAACTTGTAATATTCTGTTGTTACATCAGTATTATAATCATTTGCCATCCCAACATGACTTTTGTCAAAATCAAATGACAAAGCTGTGAGTGTGCCTGTGTTGTGCCATCCTGAGCTCACTGTGCATACATACTTCATATTCGGTATTGGTAGTAAGATCTGGACCAAACCAGGAGTCACATGTTCATTTTTTTAAAGAAATGTGAAAATATTATTGTATTTTTTTTCCTAAATGTTTATCTGCAATATGCATATTTAAGTAAGTAGTCATGCTGGATATACAGGTCATCCTGAATGAATGTATTGCTGACCACTGTAAAGTTCATCTCCAACTGACATCACCTTAGTGTCTAACATGTTTCATTCATGTACCAGGAAATAGACTGCTACTAATGTTATTAATATGTAAATGACCTACTAAACCACCACTAATCATATTAAACTAGATGGGAAACAAAAGAGCACTTGCACTATATCCATTACATATTTAAAGTAAAACACAAGAGAACTTACGAGGCGACACTCCCTGGTCTCTGCTGCTACCACCAAGTGTCTTCAGTCAAGACTGGTGTCAACTTTAGCCAACTGCTGAATATGATGCTCCTCAGATAACTTTGGGCTGAGCACAGAAACGGCCAAACGCTCTCTCCTTTCCTCTCCTCTCCTCTCTCCTCTCCTCTCCTCAAATAACTTTGGGCTGAGCACAGAAACGGCCAAACCTCCTCTACTGTCTTCTCCACTCCTCTCTCTCCTCTTCTCCCCAGATAACTTTGGGCTGACAACAGAAACGGCCAAACCTTCTCTACTCTCTTCTCCACTCTTCTCTCTCCTCTTCTCCTCAGATAACTTTGGGCTGAGCAGAGAGATGGCCAAACCTCCTCTCCTCTTTTCTCCTCCCCTCTTCTCTCCTCTCCTCCTCAGATAACTTTTGGCTGAGCACAGAGAGGGCCAAACCTCCTCTACTCTCTTCTCCACTCCTCTCTCTCCTCTTCTCCTCAGATAACTTTGGGCTGAGCATGACAGTCACACCCCCACGACAAACGGCCAAAGAGGAGACCACATTTGCATCGTACTCCTTGATATCTATCAAAGTCCATTTGACTAATAACACTAAAGCTACCTCAGCGTGACACGTTAAGCTTAACAAGCATGCAAGATCCCATTTCACAATGCCGGTACGTTCAACATCTCAAAGGAACTGCAACTGCATTTAAATTAGACTGAAATCACCACATTAAACTGAAAATTTGACAATAAACTTGTAATATTATGTTATTATAGTAACATTATAATAATTTGCCATCCCAACATAAAATTTGTCAATATCAAATGACAAAGCTATGAGTGTTCCTGTGTCGAGTCATATTGAGTTCACTGTGTGTAAATACTTCATATTCGGTATTGGTAGTAAGATCTGGACGAAACCAGGAGTCACATATTCATTTTTTTAAAGAAATGTGAGAATATTATTGTAATTTTATTCTAAATGTTTATCTGCAATATGCATATTTAAGTAAGTAGTCATGCTGGATATACAGGTCATCCTGAATGAATGTATTGCTGACCACTGTCAAGATCATGTCCAAACTGACATCACTTCATGTGTCTAACATGTTTCATTCATGTACCAGGAAATAGACTGCTACTAATGTTATTAATATGTAAATGACCTACTAAACCACCACTAATCATATTAAACTAGATGGGAAACAAAAGAGCATTTACAATATATCCATTACATATTATAAGTAAAACACAAGAGAACTTACGAGATGACACTCCCTGGTCTCGGTGCTACCACCAAGTGTCTTCAGTCAAGACTGGTGTCAACTTTAGCCAACTGCTGAATATGATGCTCCTCAGATAACTTTGGGCTGAGCACAGAAACGGCCACACCTCCTCTACTCTCTTCTCCTCTCCTCTCTCTCCTCTTCTCCTCAGATAACTTTGGGCTGAGCACAGAAACGGCCAAACCTCCTCTACTGTCTTCTCCACTCCTCTCTCTCCTCTTCTCCTCAGATAACTTTGGGCTGAGCACAGAAACGGCCAAACCTCCTCTACTCTCTTCTCCACTCCTCTCTCTCCTCTTCTCCTCAGATAACTTTGGGCTGAGCATGACAGTCACACCCCCATGACAAACGGACAAAGAGGAGACCACATTTGCATCGTACTCCTTGATATCTATCAAAGTCCATTTGACTAATAACACTAAAGCTACCTCAGCGTGACACGTTAAGCTTAACAAGCATGCGAGATCACATTTAACAATGCAGGTACGTTCAAGATCTTAAAGGAACTGCATCTGCACTAAAATTAGACTAAAATCACCAAAGTAAGCGGTAAATGGGACAATAAACTTGTAATATTATGTTATTATAGTAACATTATAATAATTTGCCATCCCAACATAAAATTTGTCAATATCAAATGACAAAGCTATGAGTGTTCCTGTGTCGAGTCATATTGAGTTCACTGTGTGTAAATACTTCATATTCGGTATTGGTAGTAAGATCTGGACGAAACCAGGGGTCACATATTCATTTTTTTAACCCTTTAACGCATAACATGGGTCTAAATAGACCCGGCTGAGTTTAAAATTTCTATATCTTTGTAAGAATACAATTTTCTTACTCAGCACTCCATGAATTCCTCAATTTACTTGTTTTTGTCCCTTAGATGACTTAATTTATTTTTATGCATCATAACTTTTTGCGTGAAAACACATTTTTGGTTACTACCCCTTTAACGCATAACATGGGTCTAAATAGACCCGCATTCATTTCCTATGTAATTTCATCACAAGCTTAATGTCTCTTAGCCATATTGAAAAAGGATTTTGATTCTTTTACTAAAAGTCCAACTTTTTATCATTTATGGAGTATTAACTCCCAACATCAATACTTATTTTAAATACTTGATGGTTATTCTTTGATATAGAAGTCATTTTATATAACTATATGATATTTAGACACATGGGTCTAAATAGACCCGCATTCATTTCCTATGTAATTTCATCACAAGCTTAATGTCTCTTAGCCATATTGAAAAAGGATTTTGATTCTTTTACTAAAAGTCCAACTTTTTATCATTTATGGAGTATTAACTCCCAACATCAATACTTATTTTAAATTCTTGATGGTTATTCTTTGATATAGAAGTCATTTTATATAACGATATGATATTTAGACACATGGGTCTAAATAGACCCGCATTCATTTCCTATGTAATTTCATCACAAGCTTAATGTCTCTTAACCATATTGAGAAAGGATTTTGATTCTTTTACTAAAAATTCAACTTTTTGTCATTTATGGAGTATTAACTCCCAACAGTAATACTTAATTCAAATACTTTATGGTTATTCTTTGAAATAGACATCTTTTTATACAATTATATGATATTTACACACATGGGTCAAAAATGATCCGCATTCATTTTTTATATACACTGTGTGCAGAATTATTAGGCAAACATGTTTTTTGACCATATTGTCTTTTTTATGCTTATTTTCCAACAGGAATCTATATGAACTTGAAAACCTATCGGATTTAAGCATTCCAGGCCATGCATATTTTTATAAAAAATATGGGGCTGTGGTCGAAGGTGGCCAACACCTTATATCAGGTGTGCATAATTATTAGGCAACTTTGTTTTCTTCTTGGAAAATGGGCCACAAAATAGATCTAACAAACTCTGAAAAGTCGATTAACAATTTTGAAGTCTTCTAGAGGGATGTGGCTGTCGTGAAATTGGCAAGACGTTGGTCACTTTACCACAGAATTATGAAATGCATCATTACAAAGTCATCAGTCTCGTAAGAAAAGTCACTGCCAAAAATTGAGAAGAATTTAGGTGGAGCTACAAAAAAGTATTACCCTGCAGTCCTAGAATATTACACAACAGAAACCTACACCAAGTGTCAAGAAGAACAGGGCATTGAGCACTCGGAGATATGGCCAAGGTAAGAAGGGATGACACTAGACAAGTTAATTAAGTCAAGAATGGGTCAAAAATACCTAAGGACAGAGTTTTCAAAGTTAGGCCTATTGTGGACTTGGGAAAGTGACTCTTGACAGACAGGGTGGATGAGTCTATGGCTGGATCATTGAGAGGAAGACATTTGCATCTTTTGAAGACCATGGTATTTATGCTGTACTTTGCTGGCATTTGAGTGGAACTCAGGAACTCATGTAAGTGTGCACATTGCTGTTCTAGCCATAGACCAGGGGTCAGGAACCTTTTTGGTGGGGAGAGTCATAAACGGCAAATTTTTAAAAAGAAATTTTCATGAGAGCCATACCATTTTAAAAACACATTTCAATTAAGCCCAACAATTGACAGTGTTTGACAGTGTACTGTCAAGTTATTGCTTTTATTGATAACAGGTAATAGGGTTGCCAACTGTCAACTTCATTATGGCGAGTGTCTGGGAGAATTTTGTATTTCTTAGATGTAATTTCCTGCATTTTAACACTTTTCAACCCCCCTTTCCTGTTTCAACTCAATATGGAACCCGTACTTTTATTTATAAATACTGTACGATTCCATATTTTAAAGGATGGTTAAGTAAGAGCCATATACAGTTCCCAAAAGAGCCACATGTGGCTCTAGAGCCATAGGTTCCTGACCCCTGCCATAGACTCATCTACCTGGTCCATTAACAGTCACCTTCACTAGTTCATAAAACCATTGAAAAAACTGTCTAAAGACATTTCTTGACCCAGTCTTGACTTAAGTTTCTTGTTGAGTGGTCTTCAGGTTTCAGCCTGTTTTACCTTGGCCATGTCTCTGAGTGCTGAATACAATCTTCTTGTGGACACTCAATGTAGGTTTCAGTTCTGGAATATAACAGCACTGCAGGTAATAGTTTTGTGGTAGTTTCATCTTCAATTCTTCTAAATCTGGCAGTGACTTTGTGAGCTCATGTCATGTGACACTGATGGCTTTGTAACAGTGCTTTAGACGGATGTGACCAATATTTCAAGACAGCCTCGCCCCTCTGGAAGACATCAAAATTGTTTATAGTAATTTTGGAGTTTGTTAGATGTCTTTTGTGGCATTTTTTTCCCATAGGAAAGCAAAGTTGCCTAATAATTATGCACATTAATTATGCCCTGATATAGGCTATTGGGCTCCTCCGATCACACCGTCTCTTATTACACAAATATGCATGACTTGGAATGCTTAAATCCAATCCAGGTCAGCAGTGGTCAACAGTGGTCAAAAACTGTTTATTTGTTCCTGACTGGAATCCTTTTAAATATATTTTAGTTTCTAACGTGAAACACTTCAGACTTAGGCTATGTCTGCAATAATGGGGGAAATTATTTGTGTGTTTATTTATATAAGATACAAAAAATAACACCCATTTTGTGCATTAAAAACAGCCTAAATCACAACTTTTAATCCATTAGCTATTAAAATACATTAATTGTGGAAGTTATTATAGTGAAAGATTTAGACTTCCATTAGAAATGAATGCGGGTCATTTTCGATCCATGTCTAGAAATTAGTGATTTAATTCCAAATTCATGTTTATTTGTAAAATAAAAATATGAGAACATTTAAAAAATATATTTTTTGAATTAAGGACCACCTATATAATTACTTTTAGAAGAATTATGGGATAAAATGTATTGGTTTTAGAAGTTGTGTGAGAGAATACATGATTAATGCTCAGAAATACATTGGAAATGAATGCGGGTCTATTTAGACCCATGTTATGCGTTAGTGTGAGTCCAATGGCTTATGCATTAAAGGGTTAAAGAAAATGTGAGAATATTATTGTAATTTTATTCTAAATGTTTATCTGCAATATGCATATTTAAGTAAGTAGTCATGCTGGATATACAGGTCATCCTGAATAAATGTATTGCTGACCACTGTCAAGTTCATCTCCAACTGACATCACCTTAGTGTCTAACATGTTTCATTCATGTACCAGGAAATAGACTGCTACTAATGTTATTAATATGTAAATGACCTACTAAACCACCACTAATCATATTAAACTAGATGGGAAACAAAAGAGCATTTACAATATAGCCATTACATATTATAAGTAAAACACAAGAGAACTTACGAGATGACACTCCCTGGTCTCGGTGCTACCACCAAGTGGCTTCAGGCAAGACTGGTGTCAACTTTAGCCAACTGCTGAATATGATGTTCCTCAGATAACTTTGGGCTGAGCACAGAGATGGCCAAACCTCCTCTACTCTCTTCTCCACTCCTTTCTCTCCTCTCCTCCTCAGATAACTTTGGGCTGAGCACAGAAACGTCCAAACCTCCTCTACTCTCTTCTCCTCTCCTCTCTCTCCTCTCCTCCTCAGATAACTTTGGGTTGAGCACAGAGATGGCCACACCTCCTCTACTCTCTTCTCCTCTCCTCTCTCTCCTCTCCTCCTCAGATAACTTTGGGCTGAGCACAGACACGGCCACACCTCCTCAACTCTCTTCTCCTCTCCTCTCTCTCCTCTCCTCCTCAGATAACTTTGGGCTGAGCACAGAGATGGCCAAACCTCCTCAACTCTCTTCTCCTCTCCTCTCTCTCCTCTCCTCCTCAGATAACTTTGGGCTGAGCATGACAGTCACACCCCCACGACAAACGGCCAAAGAGGAGACCACATTTGCATCATACTCCTTGATATCTATCAAAGTCCATTTGACTAAAAACACCAAAGCTACCTCAGCGTGACACGTTAAGCTTAACAAGCATGCAAGATCCCATTTCACAATGCCGGTACGTTCAACATCTCAAAGGAACTGCAACTGCATTTAAATTAGACTGAAATCACCACATTAAACTGAAAATTTGACAATAAACTTGTAATATTATGTTATTATAGTAACATTATAATAATTTGCCATCCCAACATAACTTTTGTCAAAATCAAATGACAAAACTGTGAGTGTGTCTGTGTTGTGCCATCCTGAGCTCACTGTGCGTACATACTTCATATTCGGTATCGGTAGTAAGATCTGGACGAAACCAGGAGTCACACACTCATTTTTTTAAAGAAATGTGAGAATATTATTGTAATTTTTTTTATAAAGTTTATCTGCAATATGCATATTTAAGTAAGTAGTCATGCTGGATATACAGGTCATCCTGAATGAATGTATTGCTGACCACTGTCAAGATCATCTCCAACTGACATCACCTTAGTGTCTAACATGTTTCATTCATGTACCAGGAAATAGACTGCTACTAATGTTATTAATATGTAAATGACCTACTAAACCACCACTAATCATATTAAACTAGATGGGAAACAAAAGAGCACTTACACTACCATTACATATTATAAGTAAAACACAAGAGAACTTACGAGATGACACTCCCTGGTCTCGGTGCTACCACCAAGTGGCTTCAGTCAAGACTGGTGTCAACTTTAGCCAACTGCTGAATATGATGTTCCTCATATATCTTTGGGCTGAGCACAGACACGGCCACACCTCCTCTACTCTCTTCTCCACTCCTCTCTCTCCTCTCCTCCTCAGATAACTTTGGGCTGAGCACAGACACGGCCACACCTCCTCTCCTCTCCTCTTCTCTCCTCTCCTCTCCTCTCCTCCTCAGATAACTTTGGGCTGAGCACAGAAACGGCCAAACCTCCTCTACTCTCTTCTCCACTCCTTTCTCTCCTCTCCTCCTCAGATAACTTTGGGCTGAGCACAGAGATGGCCAAACCTCCTCTACTCTCTTCTCCACTCCTCTCTCTCCTCTCCTCCTCAGATAACTTTGGGCTGAGCACAGAAACGGCCACACCTCCTCTCCTCTCTTCTCCACTCCTCTCTCTCCTCTCCTCCTCAGATAACTTTGGGCTGAGCACAGAGAGGGCCAAACCCCCACGACAAACGGCCAAAGAGGAGACCACATTTGCATCATACTCCTTGATATCTACCAAAGTCAATTTGCCTAAAAACACAAAAGCTACCTGAGCGTTCCACGTTAAACTTAACAAGCATGCAAGATCCCATTTCACAATGCAGGTACGTTCAAGATTTTAAAGGAACTGCAACGGCACTAAAGTTAGACTGAAATCACCAAATTATGCGGAAAATGTGACAATAAACTTGTAATATTATGTTATTATAGTAACATTATAATAATTTGCCATCCCAACATAAAATTTGTCAATATCAAATGACAAAGCTATGAGTGTTCCTGTGTTGTAACATCCTGAGCTCACTGTGCGTACATACTTCATATTCGGTATCGGTAGTAAGATCTGGACGAAACCAGGAGTCACACACTCATTTTTTTAAAGAAATGTGAGAATATTATTGTAATTTTATTCTAAATGTTTATCTGCAATATGCATATTTAAGTAAGTAGTCATGCTGGATATACAGGTCATCCTGAATCTGAATGAATGTATTGCTGACCACTGTCAAGATCATCTCCAACTGACATCACCTTAGTGTCTAACATGTTTCATTCATGTACCAGGAAATAGACTGCTACTAATGTTATTAATATGTAAATGACCTACTAAACCACCACTAATCATATTAAACTAGATGGGAAACAAAAGAGCATTTACAATATATCCATTACATATTATAAGTAAAACACAAGAGAACTTACGAGATGACACTCCCTGGTCTCGGTGCTACCACCAAGTGTCTTCAGTCAAGACTGGTGTCAACTTTAGCCAACTGCTGAATATGATGTTCCTCAGATAACTTTGGGCTGAGCACAGAGATGGCCAAACCTCCTCTACTCTCTTCTCCACTCCTCTCTCTCCTCTCTTCCTCAGATAACTTTGGGCTGAGCACAGACACGGCCACACCTCCTCTACTCTCTTCTCCTCTCCTCTCTCTCCTCTCCTCCTCAGATAACTTTGGGTTGAGCACAGAAACGGCCACGCCTCCTCTACTCTCTTCTCCACTCCTTTCTCTCCTCTCCTCCTCAGATAACTTTGGGCTGAGCACAGAGATGGCCAACCCCCCACGACAAACGGCCAAAGAGGAGACCACATTTGCATCATACTCCTTGATATCTATCAAAGTCCATTTGACTAAAAACACCAAAGCTACTGTATCTGAGCCTGCCACGTTAAAGATCTTAAAGGAACTGCAACTGCACTAAAATTAGACAGAAATCACCAAAGTAAGCGGAAAATGGGACATTAAACTTGTAATATTCTGTTGTTACAGCAATATAATAATCATTTGCCATCCCAACATAACTTTTGTCAAAATCAAATGACAAAACTGTGAGTGTGCCTGTGTTGTAACATCCTGAGCTCACTGTGCGTACATACTTCATATTCGCTATCGTTACCAAGAATTGGATGAAATCAGGAGTCACATGTTCATTTTTTTAAAGAAATGTGAGAATATTATTGTAATTTCTTTCTAACGTTTATCTGCAATATGCATATTTAAGTAAGTAGTCATGCTGGATATACAGGTCATCCTGAATGAATGTATTGCTGACCACTGTCAAGATCATCTCCAACTGACATCACCTCATGTGTCTAACATGTTTCATTCATGTACCAGGAAATAGACTGCTACTAATGTTATTAATATGTAAATGACCTACTAAACCACAACTAATCATATTAAACTAGATGGGAAACAAAAGAGCATTTACAATATATCCATTACATATTTAAAGTAAAACACAAGAGAACTTACGAGGCGACACTCCCTGGTCTCTGTGCTACCACCAAGTGTCTTCAGTCAAGACTGGTGTCAACTTTAGCCAACTGCTGAATATGATGCTCCTTATATATCTTTGGGTTGAGCACAGACACGGCCACACCTCCTCTACTCTCTTCTCCACTCCTCTCTCTCCTCTCCTCCTCAGATAACTTTGGGCTGAGCACAGAAACGGCCAAACCTCCTCTACTCTCTTCTCCACTCCTCTCTCTTCTCTCCTCCTCAGATAACTTTGGGTTTAGCACGGAGATGGCCAAACCTCCTCTACTCTCTTCTCCACTCCTCTCTCTCCTCTCCTCCTCAGATAACTTTGGGCTGAGCATGACAGCCACACCCCCATGACAAATGGACAAAGAGGAGACCACATTTGCATCTTACTCCTTGATATCTACCAAAGTCCATTTGACTAAAAGCACCAACGTCAACTGAATGTGCCACGTTAACCTTAACAAGCATGCGAGATCCCATTTCACAATGCAGGTACGTTCAAGATTTTAAAGAAACTGGAACTGCACTAAAATTAGACTGAAATCACCAAAGTAAGCGGTAAATGGGACATTAAACTTGTAATATTCTGTTGTTACAGCAATATAATAATCATTTGCCATCCCAACATGACTTTTGTCAAAATCAAATGACAAAGCTGTGAGTGTGCCTGTGTCGTGCCATCCTGAGCTCACTGTGCGTACATACTTCATATTCGGTATCGG